>NC_081575.1:31274104-31293030 GCF_022355385.1 Mustela nigripes
TATTTGACAGAGAGAGGGACAGATCACAAGTAGGCAGAGCAGCAGGCAGAGAGAGGGGGGTAAGCAGGCTCCCTGCTGAGCAAAGAGCCCGATGTGGGGCTCGATCTCAAGACCCTGAGATCATGACCTGAGCCGAAGGCAGAGGCTTTAACCCACTGAGCCACCCAGGCGCCCCTCTCTTTTTAAAAAAAAAAAAAGATTTTATTTATTTAGTTGAGAGACAGAGAGAGTGAGAGAGAGCACCAGAGGGGAGAGGGTCAGAGGTAGAAGCAGACTCCCCATGGGACTGGGAGCCCGATGTGGGACTTGATCCCGGGACTCTGGGATCATGACCCAAGTGGAAGGTAGTCACTTAACCAACTGAGCCACCCAAGGGCCCTCTGTTGTTTCTCTCTTAAGGAAGTTAGAGAGAACGGCTCCAAGATAATAGCAGTGGCAAAGCATTCCTTTGCTCCTGGAGTTGAGGTACACTACTAAAGGGCTAGAAGGGGGTATGGATGGCCCCAGAGTTAAAATTTAACTTAGTATAATGAAATATTGAGTGCTGCATGTGAACATAAATATCACCCCTCTCAGTTTAGAGACAAAGAACTTGAAGCCCAGAGATGTTGTCAGACCTGGGAGAGGTGACAACTACTTGGAAAGAAATGGTGCTCAAAGTCAGATGCGCTGGTCCTGGGGCCATTGTGTTTTTCTTTAGCTGGTACAGCGCTGGGAGACTGAGACCCAGAACCTGCCCTCCAGAATTCTAGTGTGGGAGATGGCAAGGGCAAAAGTAACTAGAGAACGTGGTAGAAAGTTACTGCGCTCATAAAAGATGGTCAGATAAAGTTCTGTGAAATCTAATTCTTCAGTCACTTAAAAATATACGTCAGTTCAAAAAAATATACTTCAGGGGGCCCCTGGGTGGCTCAGGCGTTAAGTGTCTGCCTTCAGCTCAGGTCATCGTCCCAGGGCCCTGGGATTGAGCCCCACCCACATCGGGCTCCCTGTTCTGCCTGCTTCTCCTTCTCCTACTCCCCCTGCTTGTCTTCCCTCTCCTGCTGTGTCTCTCTCTGTCAAATAAATAAATCTTAAAAAAAAAATCTGTGTGTGTGAATATATATATACACATACCTATATATATTTCAGTTCTTTCCTATGAATACATAAAGAAAAGGAAAGAAGTCAGAAACCTTGCTTCTAAACTCTTAGAGAAAGAGATCCTTAAACTTACTGGTTTTTATTTTGAAAAGTTATGCTCCTAAAAGGATAAAAATGTAGACAGTGGTGCTTGGTTTAGAGCTTTTCAAAATTTATTTAACCCAACGTAAAGTATTTATATACAGGCACACCTCATTTTATTGTACTTTGCTTTTATCGCACTTTACAGATAGAGTGTTTTATGAATTGAAGGTTTGGGGCAGCCCTGCTTCAAGCAGGTCTGTTGGCACTATTTTTCCAAGAGCATTTCCCCACTGCTTGTTTCTGTGTCATGTTTTGGTAATTCTTGCAATTATTTCAGGTTTTTTTTCATGATTATTATATTTGTTACAGTCATTTGTGATCAGTGGTCTTTGATGTTACTATTCTGATTATTTTGGAGTGTCATGAACCATATCCATATAAGATGGTGAACTTACTTGATAAATACTGTGTGTGTTTCCTTTTTTTTTTTTCTTAAGATTTTATTTATTTGACAGAGAAACAGCGAGAGAAGGAACCCAAGCAGGGGGAATGGGAGTAGGAGAAGCGGGGTTCCCACAGAGCAGAGAGAGCCCAATCAGGACTCGATCCCAGGATCCCAGGATCATGACCTGAGCCGAAGTCAGACGCTTAAGGGCTGCACCATCCAGGCACCCCTGTTCCATGTGTTCTGACTGCTCCACTGACCACATGTTCCCTAGTCTCCCTCTCTTGGAGGCTCCTTATTCTGAGACATTACAGTATTGAAATCAGTTTAAGTCATTGTAAGGTTAAACTAATAACCCTACAATGGCCAGTAAGTGTTCAAATGAAAGGAGTCACGTGTCTCACTTTAAATCACAGGTTAGATGATGAAGCTTAGTGACGAAGGCATGTCTTAAGCAAGCCGAGACAGGCTTGTTGCGGGGGCGGAGGAGGGAGTTGTGTGACTGCAACAACAACAACAAAATTGCAACTTCTGGAAGAACCATTTATTCTTGCTGGTCTTGTACGTCCCCTCGAACTTGACCTTGGCCTCTCATAGGGCCTTGCATTGAAGAGCAGGGTCTCTGAAGACATCCTTGTTGACAACCATTTTGTCCAAGGGGATATCCACAGAGTACCTCGTGGGCATGGGATGATTGTAGTTATAAACATTCGCAGAAGACTTGATCTTTGACCTCTTGGCAATTTCTTCTTGCCCATGGCAGCTGTCACTTTGCAGGGATAGCGGTCCACTCCAGCCACCTGAGCATGGCCGTAGGGACAGTCTAAGGTGCCATCATCAATGTTCTTCACGATGACCACTTTGTGTCAAAAGTACTGTCCAGCTAGGACCAGCACCACCTTCCCAGGTTTTATGAACTTGCCCATCTTGACACCAGCCACCCAAGCCTACAGCAACAAGAAGGGAGATTTTCTGATAAAGTCCTTGAATGGTGGAATGAGGCATCTCAGGGTACAGGGACTTGTGTCACCAGAAATGATTAAGGAAAGGCTCACCAACGTCTCGACAGGAATGCTGGTTTATAGGAGAATTAAGCATTGTGGAGGTGGTGGGATCTAGACGATCTGTTAAGTTCCCCTTGGACACTAAGATTTTATCATTGAAATTATTTGAATTGCTGCCTAAGCTTTGGATGTATAAGCATAGTTTAAATATTTTATTTTCCTCATTTGATACAGGAGAAATCCTATATTTCTTTGATTTTTAGAGAATGAAGCTGTCATATCCAACGTCAGAAAAAAAATCTATCACTGTGGAGTAACATTCTCATTATCAGGATTATATATTACATTAGTCAACACTGTATATATTTCATCAGAGGTGTCTACAGAACTAACATTTTAGTCCATGCATTTCTCATGGGTAGAAGAATGGAAGTAGAACACCAGATTTAGTCTGTGTGCTGGAGATTTCCCACTATAAGAGGATATGAATGTGTTTTAATTTCTAGTAGGGGTCAGTACAGTCATGTCCAATGTCCTTCTCATTAGAGATATTTCAGGTGCTTTCTAGTCTTTATTATAGTGTAACATACACGTAGCAATACATTGAAAAAAACAAAAACAAAAACAAAAAAGTACCCATGAAAAAGAAGTCTTCTTTCTCTAGTGGCAGACATTGTTAGTTTTTTAATTTTTGTCTTTATGTGTACAGATGTTTTCAATGCAAATAAAAGTAGGTACATATATCCTCTTTTAAATACAAATGAGAACAAATGATAGAAACTGCTCTTTGCGTGCTCTTTTAAAAAATGATTTAACATATGTTCAGATCGTCCCATGTCAGGACATAAATAACTACTTTATATAATTTTTAACAATTGAGATATAATTCCTATAACATAAAAAATTCGTCTTTTTCTAATGCACAATTTAGTCTTTTTTTAAAAAAATTGTTCACAAACTTGTGCAACCATTACCACTACTTACAGAACATTTTCATCAAAAGTAACCTTGTATCCATTAGCAGACGCTTCACAACACTGCCCCCCCCATCCTTGGCAACCCCCTGTTGTCTCTGTGGATTTGCTTATTCTGAACATTCCATATAAATAGAAGCATACAATATATGGCGTATTTTGTCTAGCTTCTTTCACTTAGGACAATGATTTCAGGGTTCCTTCATGTTCTCTAACATGTATCAGTAGTTAAGTCCTTCTATGACCGAATAGCATTTTATTGGATAGATATTATAAAATTTTTTTGTATACGCATCCTTTGATGGATAGTTGACTTGTTTCTGCTTTTTGGTTTCTATGAAGAATGCTGCTACGAATGTGCATGTGCACAAGTTTGTGTGGCGTGTTGCCTTCCTATTTTTAATAACTTCATAGTAACCCATCATGTGGCTGCTCTGTAGTTTATCTAAATTTGTCTCCTACTCAGGGTATTTGGATTAGGTATAAGCACTGTAATTAAATCTCTCGCAAACTGTCTTGCATGTCCATTTCCGTGCAGCTTTGTGAGACAACATTGTAAAGCAGGGGAATTACCACATCAAATGATATGTGTAATTTTTCATTTTGATTAATATATTGCCTCATTGCCTCCTGGAGGCATCAATTGAGTCTTCCACATATCTGTTCCCTTGCAGTGTTTTCTGTTATCTTTTTAATCTCCCCCGCATATGTAATGTTCACTTTCATTCCTAATATTCGATGCTGACTCTTTTTGCCCGAGGTTTGGCCCTGTGACTAGGCTATCCGCCCCTGTTGCCCAATACCCCAACTCTGATTTTCTTGATTTGTATTTTGTTTTCCATTTCATTTATTTGCACTCTTTATTATTTCTATACGTTTTGAAATTTTACTATGTCAGGGTTTGTTCTAGCTTATTATGTTGGATGCCTAGTCTATCTATTTTTTTTGGCCTTTCTTATTTAATGTAAGTGCTTAATGTAAGCTTTCCTTTAAGCTTTGCTTTACCTGCACCTCACAAGTTTTGCTATGTTGTGTTTGTTATTCTTACATTTTGAGCATTTTCTAATTTCTTTTGTGATTTCTTCTTTGACCCTAGGTATAATTTAGGAGTGTTTCTTGATATCCAAACTTGGATGGCTTTAGTTATCACTTAGTAATTTTTAGCATAATTTCATAGTGAATATAGAATATACTTTTTAAAAGAAGATTTATTTATTTGAGAGAGAGAGACAGAGTACACTAGCAGGCAGAGGGAGAGAAAGAGAGTCTCAAGCAGACTCCTTGCTGAATGCAGAGCCTGTCTTAGGGCTCAATCTCACAACCCTGAGATCAGGACTTGGGCTAAAACTAAGAGTTGGGTGCTTAACTGTGCCACCCCAAGAATATACTTTGCTTTTCAGTCTTTTTGATATTTGTTGAGACTTACTTTATGGCCTGGTATGTGATCAGTTTTTTTTAAAATATTCTGTGTATGTGCTTGTTATTTTCTCCATTTGATGAAATAATGTTCTATGTATACTTAATAGATTAAACTCAATAATTGAATTCAAAGTATGTGTAACCTTACCAGATTATTTTTGTCTGCTTCTTTTGCCTGCAGTTACGGAGAGAAGTGGTTTAAAATATTCTCGGGGTGCCTGGGTGGCTCAGATGGTTAAGCATCTGCCTTCGGCTCAGGTCATGATCTCCAGGTCCTGGGATCAAGCCCCACGTCAGGCTTCTAGCTCATTGAGGAATCTGCTTCTCTCTTTGCCTCTCCCCCTGCTTGTGCTCTCTCTGCCCCTCTGTCTCCCAAATGAGTAAATAAGATCTTAAAAAAATTCTAATCTGTGAAATTTTCAGTTTCTTAGTATTGTTCACCCATTTTTTAATATATGTTTCGAAGCTGTATATTTAATGGCATAAAAGTTTAGAATTGTTTTGCCTTTCTTGTAAATTGAAACTTCTCTCCTGATGTGGTCAGGAGGAGAAAGAATCCTATATCCCTCTGGCATTTTTCTTCTCCTTTTTCCCCCAGGAACATCCTCCCTACACATACTTGACTGTGGGAATAACAGTCGACCACTGGAAATTCAACTCTATCTGTTGGGAAAAGCAACCATGTTATTTGTAATTCAGTTCCCCCCCAATATGGCATGTAACCATAGAAAGTCCTAGAAGAATGAAGGAAGAAATTCTGAAGGTTGGGAGAAAGGGTGTTTGGAAACCAATGGCTTAAACTTCTTAACTAATAATACTTTGTTGACTCCTTATATCCAGTAAAGATTTTTACTCACTTCTACCAGCTGTCGGTACCCATTTGTCTTCCTTGCTGATAGTTTTCATGTTTGCCTATTTCTCTTCCACCTCCTGTGTATTTGTCAGGGAGGTCATCTAGTTTCAAAGCTGGAAGGGACCTCAGAAGATCTTTTTCGCTGTCTTTTCTCACCCCAAAGACACTTGATAGAAGAAGCTCAGCTCCTTATAGGTGAATTATGTTTTTCAGAGTTAGACCTTGTAGCAGAGTGGAGATGAGAAACAAAGTCCCATTCCTGATTTCCTTGTCTTACATTTCCTACTTTTTTCCCCACTTGAAGTTCTCAGAATAGTTGAGACTGAGCAACCCGCTCAATTACTGGAATGTTCTACCTATATAAGCTGCTGTAAACGATTTCTTCTTTGGACTGTCTTGGGTACAGAGGACACTATGACCTCAGCTGAAATGTGGATACTACTGAAAGATTTGCTTGTTAGAGTAAAAATCTCAACCGTCAGCTCTTTTCAGTTTCACCACTCCTTTTTTTTTAATGATTTTATTTATTTATTTGACAGAGATCACAAGTAGGCAGAGAGGCAGGCAGAGAGGGAGGGGGAAGCAGGCTCCCTGCTGAGCAAAGAGCCCAATGTGGGGCTCGATCCCAGGACCCTGGGAACTAAAGGCAGAGGCTTTAACCCACTGAGCTATCCAGATGCCCCCAGTTTATCCACTCTTGGAGACTGGGAACAAACTGATTTCTAGAGGGTCCAGAACCTCTTCACTTGCATATTTCTGAGTCTGACCTGGCAGCAGATGTTCCTACATATTTCCCTGAGTGCAGTAAGCTTGTTGGCTTCATCTCAATGTGGCGGTTCCACTGCACGGGTTTTAATGGTTGGCTTTTTCTTGAGTTACACAACTGCCAGCACCTACCCCATGGATGTTCTCACTCCTTGGGATTATGCCACTGGTTGGTAGTACGATCTTGTGGGGCCAGATGGACTTCTCTTTGTGGTGAGTTCCCTATGTCCTTCAGGCTGGTTATGGAATTGATGACAGTGACGAACATCTTCCACTGGTGATTTTATAAGAATTTCTCAAGTTGTAAACATCACCAGATCTTTACCCATAAGTATATGTGTTTGAAGGCTGGACTCTAGTAAATCCGTATATATTTTTTTAAATTTTACTGCCCCCCTGCTCACGACATAGAAGTTGGTGAAGGTGTCTGTGGGTTTGTGTAGCTGGTTCCCTTTCTTTGCTTTTTTCCTCCTGTCCCACCATATACACGTTTACTTTTCTTGGTCTGAGCTTCCCTTTACTTTCTAGAGGGTTGCTGCATGTGTTGAGAGTTGCCGATGGAAGGCACTACAACGGTGAACAGTATGGCAGAAGATAATGCCTTGAGAACTACTGTGTATGCTCTTTGGATTGGAGGATTGTTTCCATGGTCTATGTTAACCTTAGAAATAACACTGTCACATGTGTTACCAACAAAAATGGGTTCATTCAAGGATAGCAGAGAATTACAATTTGGGATGAGCAAACTGAAGCAAAACTATAGGCAAGTCTGGAGAACAAAGGAAAAGAATGCTCTTTTACAGAAGGAAGGGAAGTGTTGGGGGCAGGGGCTGTTAGAAACAAAAAGTCTATTGGAGTAAATGGTGTGTTCAAGGTGTAGTGGCTTTTCATTGACTGAGCTGTGACAATCTCTCACTGACTCTGCTGTGGTGGTGGTGGTGGGGGGGAACCTCTCTTCTTCATTTTGGGGTAGTAAAGTAGCTAAAGTAGTATCAGCTTGTAAGGCAGGTCTCTTCCTTTGGGTCTGCAATTGACCACCACGCGTAGGGCACGAGAGCTCCCCCTTCTGGCCTCCTGGCTCCTTTCTAAATGAGGTTGCCTTTTATTAAGTTTCACATCTATGAGGCTTTTAGTTTGAGTATCTCCAATCCTTGCTCCTCTCCCAAGTTCAAAACACTATAGTTCATCTTCCTGTGTCCTTAGAGCTTTTCGTTAGTGATGAGGACGGATTTCAGTCTGGACAATCTGTAGAAGTTAACTAGGTATTCTGGGGGAGGGAGGGGCTTTCCAGGGTTGAGTGAACCCTCTAAGGGAGGTAAAACACGAACCAGAGCTAGGCACTCTGTGTGCTGGCAGTGGAGAGGGATGAGAATTAGCAAGTGACCAGGTCCTCCCTAAAAGGTTTATATGTAGCTCCAAAGAGATTAGTTTTTATACTGAGGAACCATTGCGATATTTGTCAGCAGAGAGGTGACCTCAGAGTCGCCTTTTAGCCATATTAGGCTGTAGCTTGTAGAGGTAACCGAAGGAGGGCAAGTCCTGAGATTAATCAGGAGATGAGTTAGAAGGCTGAACTAAGATCTCATAGAAAGGAGAGAGAGGAAGAAGGATGGGTTTGAAAGACAGTAGAAGTCTTTGCAGCTTGAATGGATGAAGGATTGAGAATGTGGGGAAGGAATAAAGGGCAAAGCCCCAGGTTTCTGGGTTGCACTGACTTGGTCAAGGACCCGACATTCCCAGGGGCATAGAAAACGACAGGAGTGGGGGAGGCAAAAAGCCAATCACGTAGGCAGGGTGATGAGTTCAGTCAGAACTCACTAAAATGAAGATGCTCCCGTTCCGCCTCTGTGATGTAGGAGGCAGGTGGCTGTGTGGTTCTGGATCTCAGAAGAGGTCTTGGCTTAAAATAAAAGAATTTTACGTTACATGTCTTTGACCACAATGACAAATAATTTTAAAATAACATAAATGTTGCAAAGTTTTTAGTTTAGAAATTACCTGCAAACGGGTGGTAGTTGAGGCCAGGGAGTGCATGAGATTCTTGGCTCTTAGGTGCGCTCATAAAGTGAGAAGGACAGAGGTAAGTGAACCACCAGCATTGTAGATAGAACTGGGCAGAGAAGAAGAGATCTAAAATTGTGCCGTCAGGAAAATCAGGAAACCAAGCCCTCGTGGATTTAGAACATGGTGGAAGAGATGTTTAATATTTAATCTAAAAAGGAGTCTTCCATGCCACACTCCAGCGATGCCAGGTCAGGAAGGAATGAACGTGGTCAGTGGATTTAGCTACTACAGCCTGTTAGTGACTTTGGTGGGTGAGAGCAGTTGCCTGTAATACATTCGTTTGCAATTATGTTTTTACCCAGTCTTCTCCACTGGAGACATCTTTATGTAGTCCACAGTACCTGACACATAGTAAGCACTCAATAGTTGATGCATTAATAAATTGGAATGTGATCATCCTTATGATCAAGAGAAATCCTGATTGAAATCTGGGTCTGCTCTGCTGAAAGTTTGGTGTTTGGTGGGTAGAGTAATAGTCTATTAGATTCTGCTTCTGTGTCACACGATATTTGTGGATAAACTCTTGAAAATTCTTAGTTAAAATAGCTAAGACAGTTTCTCACTTTGTTTTTCTTTGCGCATCAGGGGATTTTAGCATTCAAGATGATTGATACTTCTGCTTTATTTTGCAAGTTTTTCTCTTTTGTTTCTTCCTCCTTGATGTGTTGAAACCTCACTTTCTGTTGAGAAGGCTTGTACCTTATTTAAAAAGAGCAGCATAGGAAGGGAACGTTGGGTTGTTTTGTAGGAGTCAGGTTATTTTGAAATGAACTCTGACTCTTTAAAAGGTACTGCAGCGTAACAAACTAGCATCAATTGCAATATAAATCATTCACAATTTAGGTTTATCTGTGAGTTTAAAAGAGCCTTTGAACATTTCATAATTGGATAATTTGTTTGTATTACATGGCCTTAGTCATTTGGGCTTCTGGAATATTATCATTTGTTAGAACCTAGTGGGAGTTTGTATAGCTTCCCTTAAATAAAACTGTTTCTTTTTTAAAGGAAATGGCTCCCTCTGTAGTAGTAGCACTGGGGAGAAGGACTGGGAGGAGGGAGGTGTGGAGTAGTATGTAGGGAAAGGGGGGTGTTAAGATGAATTTTCTATGTCAATTTGGCTATTCGCCTACACATTCTACATGTTTCTTTGGAGGTATTTTTAGATGAGTTGAACATTTAAATCAGTATGCTTTACTGTGTAAAGCAGGTTACCCTCCATAGAGTGAGTGGGACTTATCCGATTATTTGAAGGACTTAAGAGAAAAAGACTGATCCACCCCAAAGAAAGAATTCTGTCAACCACCTGACTACCTTTGGACTCAAGCTTCAACATCAGCTTGCCAGCCTCCACAGTGATGTGAACCAATTCCTTAAAATCTGTCTTCCCCCCTCCCCCATGCATGCATGTGTGTGTGTGTGTGTGTGTGTATGTGCGCGCGCACGCATGCATGTTTTATATTTAAATATATAGGGGTGCCTGGCTGGCTCTGTTTGTTGGTAGAGCATGTGACTCTTGATCTTGGAGTTGTGAGCTCAAGCCACAGATTGGGTATAGACCTTACTTATAAAATTATATATACATATATTTCATGTGTGTGTGTCTGTGTCTGTGTATACTCTTACTGCTCCTTTTTCTCTGGAGAACCCTCACTAGTGCTAGGGAAATCACAGTTTTGCTTCATTATTTTAAATACTTTTGCTTTCCATGTCTATCTCTGTGTCTCCTCTTGGTTTGGTTGCTTTCTGGAAACGCGAGACATACTTGATCACAGATGCAGGTCAGTGAACATGCTGGGACTTCCCTGGGCATCGAGTAAGGTACGCGGCTCGCTCTTCGCTGGCTCCCAGCTGAACGAGCTAGGTCTCTGCTCTTGAGGAGTTTAAGACCGGAAGTGAGCAAACATCTGGGGGATAAGGCCGCTTGGGATGGGTTCTGTAAGAGAAAGCTGCACAGCGTGCAGTAGAAATCAGAAGGGACTGCTGACTTCTGAGGGGCTGCTTGGGGAAGCTTGGGGCTGGTCCTTAAGGACGATTGGGTCTACTTACTGCCTTGGGGTGGAGAAAGTAGGGTCGCACAGGCGTATCCCAGAAAGAGGTAATAGGATGAACGAAGGCCCAGGACTCAGGAAGTAGGCGGCACACTGGGGATAGGGAAAAAATGTGACTCTTGTTTTATAGGAATACTCTCTAGCGAGATATTTTCAGCATGAAATGGACCCTAGAAAAGAGACAGCTTGCCGTTTCCTCCCAGCAGCTGTGGGCAGGAACGAATGCAAATGTGCAAATGCTTGTATACACGTGTGCTCGGTTTCTTCCATCGGGGTTGCTCCTGTTAGAGACACCGTGGCCATGTCCTCTAATCTGGTCTCTTCTGCTATCTGGGACTGACTGAACTTTCCCTCCCGGCTTAGCATCCCTCAGGGGATGGAAGGCAAATGAAGCTTGGGGGTTGGCAGTCCTGCTTCACAGCTGTGCTCGCAGCTTGTCTCACGTTGGCGGGGGCTTGCTGCTCCCTGGGAACGTGGCTGGGGGGTGGGGGAGCCCTGTAAGGTATTTTGGTTGTTGTTAGTGAGGCATTCTTTGCTCTGAGATGTTTTGTAATAACCCCAATGAGGTGGAGTGTATGAAAGCACTTCGTAAACTGCAAAGCTCTGAACAGATGCAGTCATTATCATAAGTCTTTTCTTTCTCTCTACAGACAGTGGATGTTATGTTAGTGTCATATTTAAGTTTTTGAGCAGAGGCCTTAACTCTTAACTTTCTGTAATCAAGTATTGGTATGACGGCTTTAAAAAAAAAAAAAAGGTTTATTTATTTATTTGAGAGAGAGAGTGTGTGTACGCGTGCGCACAGGGCGCACGAGCAATGGGAGGGGGAGAGGAAGAGGGAGAGAGAGAATCCTCAGGCAGACTGTCCGTGGATCCCAGAGCCGGATGCAGGCTTGATCCCAGGACCCTGAGATCATGACCTGAGCTGCAATGAAGAGTCTGATGCTTAACCCACTCAGGTATCCCGTTACTTTCTTTTTTTTTAAGTTACTTTCATTTTCCTGATGGGCCGTTTTGGAACCTCATTCAAAGGATTTAATTAGGAGAGGCTGCTAAAAGAACTCCTTGTGTCACCTGCCGTAGTCCTGCAGCACGTTTTTTTTTTTTTTAAAGATTTTATTTATTTATTTGACGGATAGAGATCACAAGTAGGTAGAGAGGTAGGCAGAGAGAGAGGAGGAAGCAGGCTCCCCACTGAGCAGAGAGCCCGATGCGGGGCTCAATCCCAGGACCCTGAGATCATGACCAGAGCTGAAGGCAGAGACTTAACCCAACGTGCCCCCTGTAGCACGTTCTTATTTCGTAATCCCTAAATATGGGTCCACTTGGGTGGACTAATGGACTTGGGTAATCTAAGTCACATAGATTTAAGTTTTAGACACTTTTGATTAAGTTTATTGTGGTGTAATTTACGTGTAGAAAAAAATTCTCCCCCTTTAGTGTACAGTTCTGAGTTTTGACAGACGTATAATTGTCACATGACTACCACCACCATGATGAAGATTCAGGACAGTTCTGTGACCACCCAGATTCACCTGCTATGTTGTCAGCGTGTCATCTCACCCTGGCCTCCAGCAAGCACTGATCTGTTCTCTGTCCCTAAACTTTTGCCTTTCCCAGTTAGTCATATAAATGGAATCATACAGTATTTAGTCTTGTGAATCTGGCTCCTTTCCTTTACTTAGCTAACATCTTCAAGACTCGTTCAAATTGCTGCATGGATCAGTAGTCTGTTCCTTTTTACTGCTGAGTGTTATCTTTTGGTGTGAATGTACCACTGTTTATCCATTCACCACTTGGAGGACACGTGGACTCTTTTCAGATTGGGTTGATATCAATAAAGCTGCCATAAACATTCTTGTATAGATTTTTGTGTGAACCTAAGTTTTCTTTTCTTAGGGTAAATATCTTTGGGTAGCCTTGATGGATCATATGACCAATGTATGTTTTAACTTTATAAAAAGATGACTGACTGTTTTTGCCAGCCCCTTGGTATTGTATTTTAAAAAAATGTTTAGCCATTCTGTAGGTAGTAAGATAACTAATTGTATTTTCTTAATAAATGAATTTTTTAATTTAAATTTTTTTTAAAGATTTTGTTCATTTCATTTGACAGAGAGCGCACAAGCAAGGGGAGCAGCAGGCAGAGGGAGAGGGAGAGGCAGACTCCCCACCAACCAGGGAGCCGCATGTGGGACTCAATCCCAGGACCCTGAGATCAAGACCTGAACTGAAGACAAATGCCCAACTGACTGAGCCCCCCAGACATGCCTAATGAATGAATTTTGTATGTAAATTATACCCTAGTTGGTGATCATTTTTTCAACAAAGTAGGAAAAAGCATTAGTAACTTATAAAAATGACTAAGGACGAATATCTAAGGTAGAAAAGGAAGTCATAAAATTAAAAAGAAAATCACAAACAATAGGTATATGATAGAAATGGTAAATTCACAGAAAAAGATGTGTGACTAGCCAGTAAGTGTAATATGGGCTCACTAAGTATCAGGAAATTCAGTGGGGCTTTTCTTTTCTTTTCTTTTTTTTTTTTTTTTTTGAAAGGAAATTCAATTCCTTATTCTTCCTGGGAGTCTCAGTTACTATGGGCTTTGAAACAAGTCGACAGTGTCCATAAAAACAATACATATACCCTTCCGAGGCGCTTGGGTGGCTCAGTGGGTTAAGCCTCTGCCTTCGGCTCAGGTCATGATCCCAGGGTGCTGGGATCGAGCCCCGCATCGGGCTCTCTGCTCAGCGGGGAGCCTGCTTCCTCCTCTCTCTCTGCCTCCTTGTGATCTCTCTCTCTGTCCAATAACTAAAGAAAATCATAAAAAAAAATACATATACCCTTCATTCCATTGACTCTGCTTTGAGGACTGAATTAAATAAAGAGTGTCACGTGTGTGCAAAGATGTAGGACAATGTTAACCTTAAAAATAAAACTGTTATTTTACCAGTAAAAATGGGTCTGTTTAGGAAGAATAGCAGAGGATTGCAATTCAGGACATGTAAACGTGGCAAAACCTTAGGCAAGTCCAGAGAACAGAGGAGAGGAGGTAGTTGAGAGGTGCTCTTATAAACAAAGTGGTCATGAGCGCAAAATGGGTGATCAAAGTATAGTGGCTTCTCACTGGATCAGTCATGACAGTGTCTCATTGGCTGGGTTCTTGCTAGGGGAGGAGGAAACCTTTATTCCTCCTGCTGGGATAGTAAGGTAGTATTCACTTGGGACTTAGAAGGTATGCCTCTTCCTGCTGGGGTCTACAACTGAGGAGTGGTAACACAGGAGACCTTATCCCTTTTGGCCTCCCGACTTGAGTTCAATGAGGTTTCCCTTTATTAATTTTCACAATAAGAATGTTTATATAATATGACTTGCACGAGGAGTTGTTGAAAGCTCTCTAAATATGTACTAAAGGAGAGAATGGATAAAGAATTACCTAACTGTGTTAATTTGCATGTACCTAATAACTAATGATTTCAAGCACCTTTTCATGGGTTTCTTGCCTACTCCTATGTTTTGGTTAAGTATCAGTTTGGAACTTTTGCTCATTAAAATTAGGTTGTCTTTATTGTCGAATTGTAATTGTTGTTCTTTATTTTATTACTATTTGTAATTCCTGTCCCTCCCCCCTTGTAATTGTTCCTGAAAGATCGTGGCAGCAAATTCTTTATCAGATATGTGGTTTGCAAATAACTTTTCCCTAGTTTGTGGCTTGTCTTTTCATTCTATTGATAGTATCTTTCTCAGAACAAGAGATTCTAATGTTGATAAAGACCACTTTTTTCAGGTTTTTAAAAAAGATTTATTTATTTATTCATTTTAGCCCCTGATGAGGTTTTTTTTTTAACATTTATTGTGCTTTTCATGCATAACTATAAGATATCTGCCTATCCTAAGATCCTGAAGATTTTCTTTTGTCTTTTCTTCTAGAAGTTTTATAGCTTTGCATTTTATATTAGCTTGTGATCCATTTTGAGTTAAAGTTTTATTTCCTCGGAATAATTTAATTTGTTTTAACTCAGAGAACAAATATAGTATGGAAGTGTAATTGTAGGACTCATTGTCTCTGGTTGGTATTTTGGAAACATGGCTTTGTCAGTGACTTTCAAGCTCCTTGACCAGCAGTAGGGAATATCGTGACTTAGTTATTCAAAAATATATGTACCTGAAACAAAGGTTTCATGAAAGAAAACTTACCCTGATACCAGTATTTATTCTTACTACATTTTTCCTGTGCTTCTGTGTCATTACAAATGCATGTCCTGACCTATTAAAGAGATTTCATATCCCATTAATGGGTCCAGATCAGTGAAAAACACCAGCTTAACTCTTAGAACTTACAACCCTTACCACCTCCACTCATAAACGTAACTTGTTTTTACCATTTTCTTTCTGGTATGTAATAATCCTACTCAGTTTTTCTCTAAACACAATTTTTGTCACAACTGAAAATACAAAGAATTTACTATAAACGTGGTGTTTTTTCTCTGTTATTTTAGTTGTGATAAAATCTTAGTATCTGTTAAAATGGCGATGCTCAGTCCCTGGGGAGCTATAAAATTTTGATGTTTGTGTTTCACTGTCTATCCCTATCTTAGTCAAGGTTGTTTTTTTTTTTTTCCTTCTGAGTAACAGAAGTTACCAGTGGGTGAAGGAACGGTTTTATAGGGTGGAGTCCAGGGCAGTGAAATGGCAAATCTCAGTAACATTGCAACTGTTGTAGCATTTGTGTTTTGGGCTACACTGGCTTCATTTTTTTAAAAAGATTTTATTTATTTTAGAGAGAGAGCATGAGTGGGGGGAGGGGCAGAGGGAGAAGCAGGCTACCTGCTGAGCTAAGAGTCCGAGGTGTGACTCAATCCCAGGACTCCGAGATCATGACCTGAGCCAAAGGCAGATGCTTAAGTGACTGAGCCACTCCGGCTCCCCTCCACTGATTTCATTTTGCTTCTTTCTGTGTGATTCCTCCATCACTTTCTCTCTGAAGACTGCCTTTCTCTGATTCTCTTTGCACATGGCTGCCCCGAGACCCTGAGTTTACTTCAAACCAGCCTAGAATTACTCGGCTGCAATGCCCAGAAAAGACCATGTAATTAGTTTGGAGCAGGTTTCACTCCTGGTCCAGTTTGCCCAGGTGGGGTGGGACCAGAAAATACAAACCTAGTCTCCTGCTGTGCATAGAAGATATGCAGTTCTCAGAGACTGAGAAGAGTCTCCCCCAAGTTCAGTAAAGCTGATTGGCATACATTTATCTTTTAGTATGTATTTGTGTATTTATTTTAAAGATTTTATTTATTTATTTGACAGAGAGAGAGAGACAGCGAGAGAGGGAACACAAGCAGGGGGAGTGAGAGAGGGAGAAGCAGGTTTCCTACTGAGCAAGGGGCCCTATGCAGGGCTCTATCCCAGGACCCTGGGATCATGACCTGAACCGAAGGCAGACTCTTAACGACTGAGCCCCCCCAGGTGCCCCTTTTAATATGTATTTAAATTAATTTGGTTTTCAGAATGCAGAAGTTCAGAAAAAGTTTGTAGGGATTAAAAAAAAAAAAACTAAACTAAAGTAAGTTAGGGATTGCAAAATCAGAAAATTCACAGCGTCATCCAAGAATGACTTTTTATTTCCTTCATTTTTATGTATTTCTTTCATTTTTATGTAATTGAATTTATATAATACATAGAAATTAAGTTGAATGAATTGAGTACAGAGTGCTCTTAATTTTTCTTTAAATTTTTTTAGAGAGAAAGTGTGAGTGGGGGAGGGGTTGAGGGGGAGAACATCCTAAGCAGGCTCCAGCGTGGAGCCCAGTTCTGGGCTTGATCTCACAACCCTGAGTTCATGGCCTGATCTGTAACCAAGAGTCACATGATCCACCAACTGAGCCACCCAGGTGCCCCTGGGGTACTCGTTATTTTAAAAAATGGTGGTCATTAACATATAAAATATCTGTGGGTTCAACAATTGACGGAGTTGGAGCTTAAGGAAAATTGAAATAGAAAATATCAAACATGTATTACAGATTGAAATTGCAATAAGTTTTTTCTCATGGCTTGCATGAAGGCACTTTATTCGAAGCGTTTTCATTTTGATATATTAAAATTCAAAGTCATCTCCAAGTTGGGAGAGGGAGATAGGAGACTAACATTTATTACAATTCTGCTTAGTCAGGCACTTAACATTGTATTATTCTAGTCAGTCCTTAAAACCATCCTTTGAAAAGTAGGCTTTATCATCCCATGGCCAATGAAGAAATTAAATCCTAGGAGAAAGAGGAAATTTGTGACCAGGCTACGATTTAAGCTCAGGTCTTTGTGACTTGAAAGTCTTTTTTCTTTCCATTTTACCATTTAGGAGTAAGAAAGGATTATTGGCAAAACCATTCCAAAGGAGGCTGTAAGTAGGACTATACAGAAACTACCTAGTTTATTTTCTTTTTTTTTTTTAAGATTTTATTTATTTATTAGAGAGAGACACAGCGAGAGAGGGAACACAAGCAAGGGGAGTGGGTGAGGGAGAATCAGGCTTCCTGCAGGGCAGGGAGCCTGATGTGGCCTAGCTCATTTTCTTGTCTGAGTACTTAAGACTCAGTCTCAGAGTTAAACATGTGGCAACCATTTCTCCAATATCTGGAGCAACAAGAGAGTCCTATCAGTTATCTAATTAATGTTAGTCACTTAAGCACCTTTATTTTTCAGAGATGACCAAAGGGATAAGTCAATATTTAAAAATAGCAGTAGCTTCCTCAGTTTGGAAAAAAAAATTGTCTTTTAACCTTATATTCTAAAGATTAATGCATGCTAAATTGGGAATTGGAGGCGAAGAGGGAAAGCTGACCTTTCTTTTCTCGTCTGAATAAACAGGAAGAGGAAAGCAAAGACTGGCCAAACAGCATAAAGCGGTATTTCCAGTTTTCCTTTTTTTAATGTGAAAAATCAAAAGAAATATATGCTTCAGAAATATTTGTGGAAGACAAATATTTATAACAAAAATGTTTTATGGTGTAGCTAGGTTGAACAAATTTAAATTGGTTGTTATTGATGATATTGAAGAGGCAAAGCTATCCTTCAAATATTCATGATTTTTACCTGTGTGTTAATGAGAGTTTAGCTTTGAATTTATCAGCCTAAATGGTTTTGTCAAGTAAAATGAAAATGAATCACCATTTGGTTTCTTGTAATTTCAGACTGTTTTCAGACTGAAAAACTTTCAAACCATGGCAAGGGCGTAATTCCTAAAATAACGAATTTTTGTCTTTTGGGTGGTGAACAATATTCATTAAAGTTCTAGCAAAACATAAGAATGTCCTCTCTTTGTAGGTAATCTAATCAGATGTGGTCTCCCTGGTTTTTCACTTAAGATTAATTTGTTACGAATTAAATCTAGCTTAATGCTTTATTTATTAAGAATTTGCAGTGACCTTTTTTTTAAAAAAAGAGAGGGGTAGGGGACATAGATGAGCTCTGATGTTCCAGAATTTATATTGCTGCTATCCTTCAGGACATGAAGAGTAGGAATGAAGATCGTCTAGTTCTTTAATTGTCTGGCCGTTCTTTAGGAACTATGTTTTCTAGTTAAGGGACAAACTAATATAGCATGACATGCTTCAAATGTCAAACATCAGAGTCCAGACCAAACTGTTTTCAGCATTTCTGTTCTAAAAGTACCTAATTAAAAGTAACCATGAGTTAGTGGCTCAGACATTGGCCCAGGGTTAGGGAAAATGAAGCACACTTAAGAGTCAATGGGTTGAACCAAATGTCCTCTTCTCTTCAGCACCCCTAATGTTTTTCTCATTGGTATGCCTAGAGCAGGCAATGGAAACTTCTTAATGACAGAATTTTATTCTTCTCAAGCTAAACCCTCTTGAGCCTCTTCACCTTACATTCTCTCTCACTTCTTGCCCCTCTTTTCTTACTCGCTGAAGTTCAGCACATATACAGGTCAGTCAGTTTACAACTAAACTTCTGCCTCGTGGTGAGCATGTTATGTGGGTCATAGACTTCTTTTTTTTTAAGATTTTATTAATTTGACAGACAGCGAGAGAGGGAACACAAGCAGGGTGGGGGGGTGTGAGAGGGAGAAGCAGGCTCCTTTCTGAGCGGGGAGCCTGATGCGGGGCTCGATCCCAGGACCCTGGGATCATGACCTGAGCTAAAGGCAGATGCCCAACAACTGAGCCACCC
>NC_081575.1:31298030-31322207 GCF_022355385.1 Mustela nigripes
AAAATCTTAAAAAAAAAAAAAAGGAAGTCCTATTTTATTGTACACACTTTTTTCCTGTGTGATATCAACTATTAGTAATGAAGGTGCACACAATGATTTTATCTCTGAAATGCATTTTGGTCATTATCATTGTATTTATATAGTGATGACAAGTGAATTTCTCTCACTGTAAGCCCCCTCAGTCTCTCAGTATGCTGGTGTCATTACCCCCAACTACTTCTCACCTTATGAGATTTACTTTCATGGCAGAATTAAGGCCGTTGATATACCTGTAGGCAACTCGCTGTATTTTGAGTGAAAATAAGGTGAGGAAAGGTGGAAAGTAGACACCACTCATATTTGTCAATTCCTTGGGCAATGGGCCGCTGTAGAATTTTTCTTCTTAGGGAACAGTTTTTACCCTCTTATCACCACCATGGTTTCATTTTAAATACTTTGGTTACATATTTTCTCGCTGACTCGTGTTCATCTTGACGGCTATTGCTGTACAGTGTTTTAGAGATGCCCTCAGGATTTGTTGAGACTTGCAGAAATATTTGCTTCTGTAACGTAAGATCTCGGGTCGCAGTGCTCTTCTTATCTTCCTTGAACTGGTATTTATGATTTTCCTCTTTCTATTGCCATCGGATGTCATGTGGTCGCATTGTCAGTGTGCCTTCCTGTAGCTGCCTCCTGGCCCCCTTCTGATTTGTTGCAGGCGCAAAACCAGTTTGCCTAGCTTCTCGAGAACTGGACTCTAAAGGACCAAGGGGCATGTCAGTTCCAAAGTGAATGTTCATCTGTGCCTGAGCTTTGAGACGTCTGTTTTGTCTCTAAGGCCTCTTATGATTTATGTACTTCTCTGCTGCAGTTTGAAGAAAGTTCCCACAAAATGGGGTTCATTCCAGGCATTATCTTGTAAAATGGCATTTTCATTTTATGGGTTTAAAAGAATTGTTTGGCTTAATAGTCAAGTAACTTTCCAGCAGATTGTTTCAGTGATGTTTTGTAATCGGATATGTTGGAAAGTAAAATGCTTTCTGCTTTACTGAAAGAAGTGGTACTGTCATTTAGTCTGTTGAAAAAGGGGGAAGAAAGTCAACAAATACTTTTAGTGCTAGTTTTGTGACCTGCATTTATTTAGGTACTTTGCAGGTGAGTGACTGAATTCTAATTCTTTTAAGCTTATTTATTTATTTATTTATTTGAGAGAGAGAGAAAGAGAGAGAGAGGACAGGGAGAAGCAGAGGGAGAGAGACAAGCAAACTCTGTGCTGAGCGTAGAGCCCAATGTGGGGTTCCATCTCATGACCCTGAGATCATGACCTGAGCCCAAATAAGAGTCGGATACTCAACCTACTGAGCCACCCAGGAGCCTCCCGAGTTATAATTCTTGATCCAGAAGACATTCCAGGCATAGATCCCTGGTTTCATCAGTTCTGCCTAATTTGACATTGGACAGATCTCAAGGTCCTCCTTGGTAAATTTCAGATAATGATGTCTACCTTCAAGGAGAGTGAGAATTACTGAAAATACACCTACTGATTGCTTAGGAGAGTGCTTGGCAAGTAGTTAATTTTTCATTGGATACCTACTAATGTATGGTTAATCCTGTACCATGATGTACATCTAGAAACTGTTGATAAGTAATTATAAATTGAAAATGTATCTTCTAGAATACTTTAAAGCATACATGCCCTCTTTTTTTGCATTCCCCTAGAAAAGTAATTTTCGCTGCTTGTTCTTCTCCCTCTGCTTCTCCCTTGACTTTGTGCTCACTCTCTCTCTCTCTCTCTCAAATAAATAAATAATCTTAAAAAAAAAAAAAAAAGAATGAGTCACTCAGTCACTCACCTGCAAAGTACCTAAATAAATGCAGGTCACAAAACTACCACTGAAAATATTTGTTGATTTTTCTCCCCCTTTCCAACAGACTAAATGACAGCACCATTTCTTTCAGTAAAGCAGAAAGGGCTTTACTTTCCAACATATCCAATTGCAAAATGTCACTGAAACAATCTGCTGAAAAATCTTCTGTTTACAATGTTCAAAGCAGCTTTAACTTACTGCTGCTATCACTGCTCTCCTTATAGTTTATTAGCTGAATGAATGAACAGCCTGGGAAATAAATAGGATAAATACTATCAGCTGTTTTAGAGATAAGACTAATGAGGCTTAGAAAGGTAATTGGCCCAAAGTCACATGGCTGGAAGCAGAGGGAGAACTGAAACCCTGGAAGCAGCGAGTGTAAAATCACTTATTTGAGGTGTCTTCCACAGAAATGAACCTAGCAAAGTCAGCATTGAACAAGTATTTGTGTACAGTGGAAGGGGTTGTAATAGATCCTATGGACCAAGTAAAAATTAAAAGGTAGTAAAAAAAAAAAAAAAAAAAAACGGGAGGGGAAAAACCAGCCCTTACTTTGCCTGGTTTTCCTTATCTCCTGATTGACCACTGTGCATTTTTTTCTAAGCGTGATTTCCAACATTGCTGGAATTTGATGGGAGTACAGCTTTTCCTGACAGTTATCAGTTGGGTTCATGGCACCGCCATCCGTCAATCACCCAAGATGCGAAAACGTTAGTGATATTTTTAAACTCCTTCCATCCATCCAGTTAGTGACATTTGCTTACTCGTCTCCAACCTTCTTGCTGCCATGTTGTTTCCAGATCTATCTGCCGCTCCTTTAGACTCTTGGGACGACTGCAGAGTGTTCTTGCCGACACTCGCTGCACCTCCCCATTGGTCTTCCACACTCTGGCAGGTGCTCCCCAGTTCCTCTAGCTTGATTTTGACATGCTTCTCACTGGTGCCCACATTTGTATACTTATTTCTATTATGGTACATTTATCCTGAGATAGAAATCACATGGAAAAGGTGAGAGGAGTACTTTATTTACCAGTTTTCAAAATAATGAGCTGGCTTTTTAGCAACTTCCAAAGACGATCTAGGATCATTTTTGGCATCCTTACGAACTCCTGCATTTAAACATATATGACGTGCCTCAATCCTTGTAGTTATTACCCTTAGGGATGCTGAAATGATCCCACATTTGGCCAATGGAGGCTTATTTGCGTTGGTTTCAGAGTCCTTTTTGCATGGCCCTGATTGTCTTTTCTGATTTCCTTGCTTTTCAGTGTAAGCTTTTCCAGTCTCCTCTTCTACATTTTCTGCTCTAGACCCCATAACCAGCCATTTAAAAAATGGAGTTCTTATTCCCTTTTTGGGGGGGAGGGATGTTATTTCGGTATTACTATATATTTGGTATAAGCATTATTATTACTAGGAGAGTCATTGTGTTGAAGCCTTTTTCTGGCAAACAGTTATAATTTTTCTTTAAGATAAGCTATGTCACGTGTTCTTTTGATGGTGCTAATCCAAATTTAAGGCTACACGATATTTACTTAACCTCATTGATATCACATCTCTCTCCCCTTTCAACAAATCAAAAAATTCAGCGACCCCTATGTAATTGTTTTGTTTATCCCAATATGCGTACTCAGAATAACAATGTCAACAGTACCGTGAACAACATGATTATTAGAAGCAATTTACAATTTATGTGTGTGTGTGTGTGTGTGTGAACATTCACACATGGGCCTTCTTACATGCTTGTGCTCATGGGCAGGTGTTTTTGTCCTTAAGGTGTATCCCACCAGAAATATATATTTAAATTGTGTTTTAAGGTCACTCCATATAGATATAAGATTTTCTTTATTTATTTTGAGAGAAAGAGAGCATGCAAGCAAGGGAAGGGACAGAGGCAGCAGGACAGAGAGAATCTCCAGCAGACTCTACACTGAGTGCAGAGCCCAATGTGGGGCTCAATCCCAGGACCCTGAGATCATGACCTAACCCAAAATCAAGAGTCAGATGCTTAACTGACTGAGCCACCCAGGCACCCCTCAACCAGTCCCCTCTTGAGGGCTATTTGGACGGTTTCTGCTTTTGCAATTAGTACTACAATGAAGAGCCTTGTGAGGATACTAAGAAGACCTTAAGTTAGATCTCTTAAGGAAATTTCTACCTTAGGGGTGCCTGGGTAGCTCAGTGGGTTAAGCATCTGCCTTTGGCTCAGGTCATGATCTCAGTGTCCTATGGTCGAGTCCCGCATCAGGCTACCTGCTTAGCAGGCAGCCTGCTTCCCCCTCTCTCTCTGCCTGCCTTTCTTCCTGCTTATGATCTCTATCTCTCTCTCTCTGTCAAATAAATAAATAAATAAATAAATAAGGCTTTAAAAAAGAAAAGAAAAGAAAATTTCTACCTTAAATGAAACTTATGGACATCCTGTGTAGTCTGGTAATAGAAATGTGGAATACCGGGTAGTGAGTTAATGCTGGTATGATTGGGCTTTTCGTGGTAATACAGGTTATTATGTCAGCAGTTGATATGTTCAAGGTTTGTATTCAATTCCCTCATTATTGGCCATAGCTTGCATTTCTCTGATTTAATGAGATGCCATGGAGATTCTGAAACCTACGACTGATGTGATCTTATTAAAAACATATTTACACAGTCTTTGTTATATTTTCCCCTTATCGTATACATTGTGAGAAGAAAATATTTAAAAATACCTTTTATTCTTCTTTCAACCTTTTTTCCCCCATCTCATGATTTCTAACCACTTTGGTAAAAGCTTTTTGAAGCAAACTGGTTTTTGTCCTTGATAAAGCAGACAGGGGATGAAATGCAAGTGCCTCTGAACTCTTGCCCAGGCTGGTGATGGGAAGTTGGGCCTCTGTGTAGGACCACAGGTTTCCCAGCTGGACTGCTGGCCATCTTCCTGTAGTGTAGAGAAAAGGAGCCTTTCAAATATGAGTCCTGAACTTTGCAGGGGGAAGGAAGTTCTAAATGTAAGCCTTGGTGTTCTGGACACTTGCAACTGAACTTTTTTGTTTCCCTTTTAAATACTAACCCAAACCAAAGCCTTAAGTCTGCCTTTTCCTGTTAATATAAATTTCAGGAAAGAAGAGAGAAATATTTGAATTGAAAATATTAGAAAAAAGGTTTTCTTGTGTTTGTGTGTATTTTTCTTAAGTAAATATGTAAACAATCATTAAATTTTTGTTTCCTAGTCTGTTGGGGTTGATGAAATAGCAGTTGGAAATGCTAAGTAATAAAAAATACTTAGTAAAATGAATCTTGTGTTTTTGGATGATCTTCCTTTTTGTACTCTTACTTCAGAATTCATGAAGCTGCATCTCATAGGGCAGACTCCCAGTTTCTCAGCCACTCGCTGGTCACTTTTAGTATCCATGGTTTGCCCTATGAGCAATTTTTTTAGAGTCCAGTTGTCAGATTTAGCAAATAAAAATATAGGATGCCCCATTTGATTTATATGAACAACAACTGATTTGTTTTAGTATAAGGAAGTTCTGGGCAATATTGGAGGCATCTTTATACTAAAAATATATTTACTGGGGCATCTGGGTGGCTCAGTTGGTTAAGCGCCTGCCTTTGGCTCAGGTCATGATTCTAGGGTCCTGGGATCCATCCTGCTTTTCCCTCTTCCTCTGCCCCTCCCCCACCCACTCGTGTTCTCTCTCTCAAATAAATAAATAAAATCTTTTAAAAAATGTATTTACTGTTTATCTGAAGTTTTGAATCAGTGTCCTTCATTTCGCCTGGCAACCCTCCTCTAAGCCAAGTACATTAGAAGTCCTATTTAACAAGTCATAACAAGCCTTCAAGTCATATTAATGGAAGCCATGACACACTGAATTCTCCTGACTAGGGGTCTCTCCTGTAGTTGTCCTTCTAGTCTCAGTTGTACTGCCAATGGCGTCATGGATCAGCGGTTTGACACCAAACCTCTTTAAAAAAAAAAAAAAGACTTAACTTATTTATTTGAGGGAGAGGGAGAAGCAGACTCCCTGCTGAGCAAGGAGCCCAACACGGGGCTCTGTCCAGGACCCTGGGATCACAATCTCAGCCGAAGGCAGACGCGTAACCAACTGAGCCACCCAGACGCCTCAATACCTAACCTCTCTATGCCTTTTGTACCGGTTACTGTGATTACATCATTTATATATTACATTCACCCTTCAAATGTGAGTGTGAACAGAGTTGTTTCTCAGAAAACAAAGTTGACTGTGTTGGAATGACCACTGAAAATTCAAGGATGTATTTAAGTGCTGAATTTCAAAGGAGCTGCCACTGGGTGTGGGTGAGACCTCGACTTTACCTGCTCAGCCATCCTGGAGCCTGAGGCAATAGGACAGGTCAGTAACACTGATGCTGTCTTTATTGAAAATACTGTTCTTTTGGTCATCATGGGTTTTCTGCGTTAACTTTGATGTTTGGAAAAGCAGGTTTATTGAGAGTTCATTCACATACCATAGGATTCATCCTTTTAAAATGTGCTACTCCAAAATTTTTAGTATATCCACAGATATGTGCAACTCTTACCACAATCCATGTTTGTTAAGTTTTTATCACCAGAGAAATACCACCCCTGTCCTTCGGATGTCACCCTCTGCCCCTAGTTCCTCCAGCACTAAGCACTACTAATCTACTTCCTGGCTATAAATTTCCCTATTGTGGACGTTTTTTACAAATGGAGTCATACTATATGTTAACCATTTTTGATTGGCTTCTTTTTTCTTTAATATTTATTTGTTTGTTTGTTTGTTTAGGGACTGTGGAGGGGGTGGGGCAGAGGGAGAGAGAAAATCTCCCCGCTGAGCATAGAGTCCAATGTGGGGCTTGATCCCACAACCCAGAGATCATGACCTGAGCCAAAATCAAGAGTCAGATGCTTCACCGACTGTGCCACCCAAGTGTTTGTTCCATAGTGGCTGACTGATGACCCATCCTATGGACACAATGTGTTTTCTTTATTCATTCACCCACTGATGAACATTGGGGTTCTTTCCAGTTTGGGGCTATTGTGGATAGTGCTGTTGTGAACATGCGTGTGTAAGTTTTTGTTTGATCCCCTGTTTTCAGATCTTTTGAGTATGTTTCTAGGAGTTGATGTACAAGTCATATGGTAATTCTACGTTCAGTGCATTGAGGAACTGCCAAGTTCTTTGATGGTAGCTGCGCCATACTCTCTTCTCACCTGTAATGCACAAGGATTCCAGTCTCTCCATGCCCTTGCCAACATTTGTTACTGTCGGTTTTGTTTGGTTTTTCATCATAGCCATCTAATGGGTGTGAAGTAGTATTTCGATATGGATTTGATTTGCATTTTGCTAATGATTAGTGATGCTGAGCATCTTTTCATGTGTTTGTTGGTCACTTGTTTATCTTCTTTAGAACATATCTATTCAGGTTCTCTGTTCATTTTTTAACTGGCTCTTTTGTTGTTAAGTTGGAGTACTGGGCATTAATTCCTCATCAGCTATGTGATTGGCAAATATTTTCTCCCATTCTGGAGGTTGTCTTTTCAGTTTTCTTTTTTCATTTTCTTTTCACACTTTGAAAACATTTATTCATTATTTTATTTCTGAAATGGGGCTGAGCGTGGTGCTCAGGCCTCCCAGGCAGGCTGCAGGGGGCTGACTAGGAGCAGAGGCCCCCCTCCCTCTTCCTTCCAGGCCCGGGAGCTTTGTCCATGCCTGCCCTTTGGAGAGGCGCCCAGGATGCATCTTTTCACCCACCCCATCTCCAGGTTCTCTCTTTTCTTTGGGCAGCAAGCCTGAGGCTTCAAAACTTCACTTTTCCACAGCCCTTCTTTTGTGTGACTGCTCAGAGAAGAGAACATCTCCGCCACAGTTGCCTCCTTCTGGCTGCCTACTCTTCTTTATTTATTTATTTATTTTTAAGATCTTTTTTTTTTTTCCCCAAGTAATTTCTATATCCAATGTGGGGCTCAAACTTACAACTCCAAGATCGAGAATTTCATGCTCTACCAACTGAGCCAGTCAGGTGCCCCCTACTTTTCTTGATAATGTCCTTTGGTACACAAAAATTTATAATTTTTTTTCTGCTGGTTTTGTTTTTAGTTTTTTCTTTATTCATTTTTTAAAAAAAATTTAATTGAAACATAGTTGACATACAATATTATATTAGTTTCAGGTGTATGATACAGTGCTTGATAATTATAAAATATTATTTATTTATTTATTTAACAGAGAGAGAGAGAGAGAGATCACAAGTAGGCAGAGAGGCAGGCAGAGAAAGAGAGTGAAGCAGCCCCCTCCCCCCGAGCAGAGAGCCCAATGTGGGGCTCGATCCCAGGACCCTGAGACCATGACCCGAGCTGAAGGCAGAGGCTTAACCCACTAAGCCACCCAGGTGCCCTTATATACCTTAATACATACACCATAAGTTTGGTTACCGTTTGTCGCCATACGAAGTAATTACAGTAGTACTCATGATATTCTCTATGCTGTACTTTTCATTCCTGTGACTTATTTATTTTTATAACTGGAACTTTGTACCTCTTAATCTCCTTTATCTATTTCACTCACCACCACCCCCACGCTTCTCCCCTCTGGAAGCCACCAGTTCTCTGTATTTATAAGTATCTTTCAATTTCTTTTGTGTTTGTTTTGTTTTTTAGATTTTGTATGTAAGTGAAATTATATGGTATTTGTCTTTCTCTCATTTACTTCACTTAGCACAATATGCTCTGGGTCTATCCATGTTGTGAATGGCAAGATTTCATTCTTTTTTATGGTTAATATTCCATTGTGTATATATAGCACATCTTTTCTCTCTCTCTCTATCTTTTTTTTTAAATATTTTGTTTATTTATTTGAGAGAGAGAGAGAGAAAGAGCAAGCAAGAGAGCATAAGCAAGGGGGGGAGAGGCAAAGGGAGAGGGAGAAGCAGGCTTTCCACCGAGCAAGGAGCCTGATGTGGGGCTTAATCCCAGGACCCTGGGATCATGCCCTGAGCCAAAGGCAGACGCCTAACTGACTGAGCCACCCAGGCGTCCCATACAACATTTTATCCATTCATCTATTGAAGGACAGGTCACTTCCATGTCTTGGCTATTGTAAATATTGTAAATGAACAAAGGAGTGAATATATCTGTTTGAATTAGTGTTTTTGTTTTCTTTGGGTAAATACCCATTGGTGGAGTTAATGGGCCATATGGTATTTCTATTTTCCATTTTTTGAGGAACTTCCATGCTGTGTCCTGTAGTGGCTCTAACCATTTACATTCCCACTGACAGTGCACAGGAGTTCCCCCTCTTCTCCACATCCTTGCCAACACTTGTGACTTCTTATCTTTTCTATTTTAGCCATTCTGGTACGAGGGGATACTTCATTGTGGTTTTGATTTGCATTTCCTTGATGGTTAGTGATATTGAGCATCCTTGCTCATGTCTCTTGGCCATCTGTAATGTCTCCTTTGGAAAAATGTCTCTAGGCCATCTGCTCATTTTTAATTGGATTGTTTGTTGTTGTTGTTTGGTGTTGAGTTGTTAGGGTTTTTTAAAATATATTTTGGATATTGACCCCTTATTGGATATGTCATTTGCAAATATCTGCTACTATTTAGTAAGTTGCCTTTTCATTTTTTTTAATGGTTTCCTTTGCTGGACAAAAGTTTTCTAGTTTAGGGGCACCTGGGTGGCTCAGTGGGTTAAGCCTCTGCCTTTGGCTCCGGTCACGGTCTCAGGGTCCTGGGATCGAGCCCCACATCAGGCTCTCTGCTAAGCGGGGAGCATGCTTCCTCCTCTCTCTCTGCCTGCCTCTCTGCCTACTTGTGATCTCTATCTGTGTCAAATAAATAAATAATCTTTAAAAGATTTTTTAGTTTAATGTAGTCCCAATTAGTTATTTTTGCTTTTGTTTCCTTTGTCAGAGGAGACAAATCCAGAAAAATATTACAAAAACAAATGTCCAAAAGTTTACTATCTCTATGTTCTTTTAAGAATTTTATGGTTTGGTTTGGGGGCACCTGGGTGGCTCAGTGGGTTAAAGCCTCTGCCTTCGGCTCGGGTCATGATCCCAGGGTCCTGGGATCGAGTCCCACATCGGGCTCTCTGCTCTGCAGGGAGCCTGCTTCCCTTCCTTTCTCTCTGCCTTCCTCTCTGCCTACTTGTGATCTCTGTCTGTCAAATAAATAAATAAAATCTTAAAAAAAAATCTTTAAAAAAAAAAAAGAATTTTATGGTTTGGGGGCACCTGGGTGGCTCAGTGGGTTAAAGCCTCTGCCTTCGGTTCAGGTCATGATCTCAGGGTCCTGGGATCAAGCCCTGCATCGGGCTCTTTGCTCAGCAGGGAGTCTGCTTCCTCCTCTCTCTCTCTGCCTGCCTCTCTCCTACTTGTGATCTCTGTCTGTCAAATAAATAAATAAAATCTTAAAAAAAAAAGAATTTTATGGTTTGGGGGCACCTGAGTGGCTCAGTTGGTTAATCCTCTGCCTTCAGCTCAGGTCATGATCCCTGAGTCCTGGGATCAAGCCCCATGTTAGGCTCCCTGCTCAACAGGGAGTCTGCTTCTCCTTCTCCTTTTCCCCCAGCTGTGTCCACTCTCACTCTCTCTGTCAAATAAATAAATAAATAAATTTTTAAAAAGAGAATTTTATGGTTTCAGGTCTTATATTTAGGTCCTTAATCTATTTTGAGGTTTTTTAAAAATATATTTTATTTATTTATTTGACAGAGATCACAAGTAGGCAGAGAGGCAGGCAGAGAGAGAGCCAGGGAAACAGGCTCCTTGCTGAGCAAAGAGTCTAATGTGAGGCTCGATCCCAGGACCCTGGGATCATGACCTGAGCTGAAGGCAGAGGCTTTAACCCACTGAGCCACCCAGGTGCCCCTTGAGTTTATTTTTGTATATGGTATTTTTAAAAAAGTGGTGCAGTACCATTCTTTTGCATGTAACTATCCAGTTTTTCCAACACCATTTATTGAAAATACCATCTATTTCCCATGGTATATGCTTGCCTTCTTTCTCATTGATTAATTGATGGATTTGTCATGGGCTCTGTCGTCTGTTTCATTGATCTCTGTGTCCATTTTTTTCTTTTGCCAGTACCATACTCTTTTGCTTATTGTAGTTTTGTAATATAGTTTAAAATTTGGGATTGCAGTAATTCCAGAATTGTTGTTCTTTCTCAAAATTACTTTGGCTATTTGGGGACTTTTGTAGTTCCATATGAATTTTAGGGTTATTTGTTTTAGTTCTGTAGAAAATACTATTGATATTTTGATAGGTATTGCATTGAATCTGTAGATTATTTTGTGTAGTATGGACATTTAAAAGTATTAATTATTCTAATCCATGAGCAAGTTATATCTTCCCATTTTTTTGTGTCATCTCTAGTTTCTTTCATCATTGTCTTCTAGTTTTTAGGGTACAGGTCTTTCACCTCCTTGGTTAAACTTATTCATAGGTATTTTATTCTTTTTATGCAATTGTAAATGGGATTATTTTCTTAATTTTTCTTCCTGTGACTTCATTATTAGTATATAGAAATGTAATAGATTTCTGTATATTAATTTTGTATTCTACATTACTGAATTCATGTATTAGTTCTGATAGGTTTTTGGTGGAGTCTTTATAGTTTTCTGTATATAGTATCATATCATCTTCAAATAGTGACAGTTTTACTTCTTCCTTACAATTTTGGATGCCTTTTGCTTATTTTTCTTGTCTCATTGCTGTGGCTTGGACTTCCAGTACCAGGTAGATAAAAGTGGTGAGAATGGGCATCCTTATCTTCTTCGTGATCTTATAGGAAAAGCTTTCACTTTTTCACCATTGAGTATGATCTTAGCTCTGGGTTGATAATATATGGCCTTTATTATGTTGAGATGTGTTCATTCTAATCGATCTTGAGATATGTTCCTGAATGGATGTTGAATTTTGTTTAGCGCTTTTTCTGCATCTTTCGAGATGATCATATGATTTTTTAAAAAGATTTTATTTATTTATTTATTTGACAGAGAGAGAGAGAGATCACAAGTAGGCAGAGAGGCAGGCAGAGAGAGAGAGAGAGAGGAGGAAGCAGGCTCCCCACCGAGCAGAGAGCCCGATACGGGGCTCAATCCCAGGACCCTGGGATCATGACCTGAGCCGAAGGCAGAGGCTTTAACCCAATGAGCCCCCCAGGTGCCCCTGATAATATGATTTTTATCTTTCATTTTAATATGGGTATAACTTTGACTTGTGGATATTGAACCATCCTTGCATCCCTGAGATAAATCCCACTTGATCATGATGAATAATCTTTTTAGTGTATTGTTAAATTCAGTTTGCTAATATTTTGCTGAGGATTTTTACATCTGTGTTCACCACAAATATAGATCTGTAATTTTTCTTCTAGTGTCTTTGTCTGGTTTTGGTTTCAGAGCAATTGTGACCTTATGAACTGAACTTGGAAGCATTCCTTCCCCTATCTTTTGGAATAGTTTAAGAATAGGTATTAACTCTTTTTTTTTAATGTAGGCACCACACCCAACATGGAGCCCAATTCAGGATTTGAACTCAAAACCCTGAAGTCAAGACCTGAATTGAAATCAAGAGTCAGTCGCTTAACTGACCGAACCTCCAGGAGCCCCTATATTAACTCTTTTTAAAAATGTTTGGTAGAATTTGTTTGTGAAGCCATCTCCTCTTGGTTTTTGGTTTGTTGTTAGGTTTTTGATTACCAGTTCAATTTTGTTACTAGTAATTGGTCTGTTCAGATATTCTCTTTCTTCCTGATTTAGTCTTGGAAGATATATATTTGTAGAACTTTATCCATTTCTTCTGAGTTGTCCAATTTGTTGGTGTATAATTTTTCTTAGTAGTTTCTTACAGTCCTTAGTACTTTTGTGGTGTTGGTTATCACTTCTCTTTCATTTAGGAGTTTGAGTCCTCTTTTTTTCCCTCCTGAATCTGGCTAAACATTATCAATTTCATTTGTCTTTTTAAAGAAACAACTCAATTGCTTCTCAGCCTTTTGGCTAAGATCAAGTGTAAAGAAAAAGCTCATAGTTTCTTTGATTTTTTTTTTTTTTTTGGTCTGTATTTCATCTATTTCCAAACTGATCTTTATTATTTCCCTCTTCTCAGTTTGGGCTCCCCCCCTTCTTTTTCTAGTTTCTTTAGGTGTAAGTTAGATTGTTTGTTTGAAAATTTTCTTGTTTCTTGAGGTAGGTCTGTATCACTATAAACTTTCCTCTTAGAACTGCTTTTGGTGTATCCCAAAGATTTTGAACTACTGTGTTTTCATTTCATTTTTTTAATTTCCTCTGATTTCTTTTTGGGCCTGTTGTTTAGTAGCATGTTGTTTAACCTCTACAAGGTTGTTCATGCTCCTGTGGTCAGAAAAGGTGCTTGATATGATTTTAATCTTTTAAAATTCATTGAGACTGGGCACCTGGGTGGCTCAGTGGGTTAAAGCCTCTGCCTTCGGCTCAGGTCATGATCCCAGGGTCCTGGGATCGAGCCCCACCCACATCGGGCTCTCTACTCTGTGGAGAGCCTGCTTCCTCCTCTCTCTCTTTGCCTGCCTCTCTGCCTACTTGTGATCTGTCTGTCAAATAAATAAATTAAAAAATCTTAAAAAAAATTCATTGAGACTTGTTTTGTGGCCTAATATGTGATCTGTCTTGGAGAATGTTCCATATACACTTGAAAAGAATATGTATTCTGCTGTTTTTGGATGGAATAGTCTGTATATATCGCTAAGTCCATCTAGTCTAATGGGTCATTCAAAGCTACTCTTTCTAGGGGCACATGGGTGGCTCCATTGGTCAAACATTCAACTCTTGATTTTAGCTCAGGTCATGATCTCAGGGTTGAGAGATCAAGCCCTGTGTCAGGTTCCTTGCTGGGTGTGGGGCCTGCTTAAGATTCTCTCTCCAGGGGCACCTGGGTGGCTCAGTGGGTTAAAGCCTCTGCCTTTGGCTCAGGTCATGATCTCAGGGTCCTGGGATCGAGCCCCGCATCGGGCTCTCTACTCCACAGGGAGCCTGCTTCCTCCTCTCTCTCTCTCTGCCTGCCTCTCTGTCTACTGGTGATCTCTGTCTGTCAAATAAATAAATAATAAAAATCTAAAAAAAAAAAAAAAAGATTCTCTCTCCATCTCACTCTGCCCCTCCACCCCAAATTGGCACACTCTGTCTCTAAAATGAAAAAAAAAAAAGTTACTCCTTCCTTATTTTCTGTCTGATTTATCCATTGATGTAAGTGGGGATTAAAGTCCCCTACTGTTATATTATTACTGTAAATTTCTTTCTTTATGTCTGTTAGTATTTGCCTCATATATTAAGTGCTCCTGTGTTAGGTGTATAGATACCTAAAATTGTTATATCCTCTGTTGGATTGATCCCTTTAAAATTATGTAATGCCCTTCTTTGTCTCTTTTTACAGTCGTTGTTTTAACATCTATTTTGTTTGAAATAAGTATGGGTACTCTAGCTTTTTTCCCTCACTTCCATTTGCATAGAATATATTTTGTTTTCCCTTTACTTTCAATGTGTATGTGTTTATAGGTCTGAAGTGAATCCGCTTGTAGGCAGCATATAGATGGGTCCTGTGTTTTCATCCATTCAGTCACCTGTCTTTTGATTATAGCCTTTATTCCATTTACACTTAAAGTGATTATTGATAGGTATGTACTTATTGCCATTTTGTTGAGTCTTTTGGTAGTTTTTGAGGTTCTCTGTTCCCTCTTCTCTTGCTGTCTTACCTTGTGATTTGATGACTCTCTTTGGTGTTTGTGCTTAGATTTCTTTCTCTATTTTTATCTCTTATAGGTTGTGTTTTGTAGTTACCATGAGGTTCATGTATAACATCCCTGTAATATAGCAGTCTATATTAAGTTGATGGTCACTTAAATTTGAACACATTCTAAAAGCACTACATTTATATTCCTCCCTTTACATTTTATGTATATAATGTCACATTTTACATCTTTTCACTTCATATATCCCTTAACTAATTATTTGGATGTAACTGATTTTACTTGTTTCATCTTTTAAACTTTATACTAGTTTATAAGTGATTTCTCTACTAACTTTACTATATGTTTGCTTTTACCAGTGAAATTTATCCCTTTCGTATTTTTCTTAGTTCTAGTTATAGCCTTGATTTATTGCTCTAGAAGCACCTTCAACATTTCTTATAATGTCAGTTTAGTGGTGACAAATTCCTTTAACTTTTATCTGTGTGGGAAACTCTATCTCTCCTTCAGTTCTGAATAATAACTATGCCAAGTAGTCTTGGTCATCCATTTTGGCATTTTGAATATATTATGCCACTCTTCTGGCCTCTATGCTGAAGAATTGGTTGATAATCTTTTGGGGTTTCTGTTTATTTTATGCCATATCATGTCATGTCACAGAGAGAAAGCACAAGCAGGGGAAGTGGCAGGCAGAGGGAGAGAGAGAAGCAGGCTCCCCACTGAGCAGGGAACCTGATGTGGGGCTCGATCCCAGATCCCAGGACCCCAGGATCATGACCCAAGCCGAAGGCAGAACCCACTGAGCCACCCAGGTGCCTCTGGGCTTTCTCTTTAAGTAACTATTTTATCTTGCCGGTTTGAAGATTATTTCTTTATATTTTTTTATTTTTATTTTTTTAAATATTTTATTTATTTGACAGAGAAATCACAAGTAGGCAGAGAGAGGAGGAAGCAGGCTCCCTGCTGAGGCGAGAGCCCGACTCGGGGCTCGATCCCAGGACCCCGAGATCAGACCCGAGCTGAAGGCAGTGGCTTAACCCACTGAGCCACCCAGGTGCCTCTGGGCTTTCTCTTTAAGTGACTATTTTATCTTGCCCCTTTTAAGATTATTTCTTTATTTTTAATTTTTGACATTTTAATTATTACATGCCTGGACCCTCTTGTGTTCACCTTGTTTGGGTTTCTCTGTACTTGCTGGATGTGAATATCTGTTTCCTTCTCCGGGTTAACAAAATTTCCAGGTGTTACTTCTTCAATGAATCTTTCTGCTCTGTTCTGTCTTGTCCTTCTGAAGCCTTAAAATGTGGATTTTAACATTCTAGATGTTGTTCCAGAGATCTCTTAACCTCATTTTTTAAATACTTTTTCCTTTTTAGTGTTTAACTTAGGTGATTTCCACTACCCTGTCTTCTAGATTGTTTATCCCTTCTTCTGCTTCCTATAATCTGCTGTTGATTTCATCTAGTGTATTTGTCAGTTCATTTATTGTATTCTTCAGCTCTGATTGGTTCTTTTTTATATTTTCTCTTTGTTGACATTCTCTGTGAGTTCATTCTTCCCCCAAGTCCACTGAGCATCTTTGGGACCATTATTTTGAGCAATTTATCAGGTAGATTGTTTATCTCCATTTTGTTTAGTTCTTTATCCAAGGTTTTGTCTTGATCTTCCTTTGGAACATACTCCCCTCTGCTTTTGTCTAACGCTTGGTGTCTGTTTCTGTGTATTAGGTAGGTCAGTTTGTTGCCTGCTCTTGAAAGTAATGGCCTTAGGTAGAAGGTGTCCTGTGGGGCCCAGGAGTGCCATCTACCATGGTCACTTGAGCCAGACACTGTAGGGGTGTCCCATTTGGGATTCATACACCCTCCTGTTTTTTTAAATTCTTTTTCATGCTGTTATTATTGGAATTGCTTTCTTAATTCCATTTTCATTTTGTTTATTGCAAATGTACAGTTGATTTTGGTGTATATATTGCCTGCCTTGCTGAACTCATTTATTAATTCTAATAATCTTTTACTTGATTCTTTAGGGTTTTCTTTATGCAAGTTCAAGTCATTTGCTAATAGAGATAGTCTTAATACCTACCTCGCTTCTAATATAGATGCCAGTTATTTCTTTTCCTTGACTAATTAATTGCCCTGGCTACTACTTCCAGCCCATTGATGAATAGAAGTGGTAAGAGCACAAGGATATCTATCCTTGGCTTGTTCCTCATATGAGAGAGAAAGCACCCAGTCTTTTATTATTAAGTATAATGGTAGTTGCGCATTGCTTTTTAAAAATTGCATTAAATTAGCATTTATTTTAATACTGAGTTTTGGGTACCCTCTTAAAATTTTGAGTCTGCTGTGTAACTGCATTCACTCCATCTTTCCCCTGCCATTTTTAAAGATTTGGGGGAGAGGTGTACCCATCTGGCTTAGTTGATAGAGCATATGACTCTTGATCTTGGGGTCATGAGTTTGAGCCCCATGTGTGGTGTAGAGGTTACTTAAAATTTAAAAAAAATTTTTAAAGAAAAAAGTTTTGGGAGAAACTGTAAAACCTATTAAGGATTCTGAATTCATATTGTTATACAAGTGCATTTATAGTCTCTGTTTTAAAGAAAACAAATCAATAAATCACAGTTCATACATTTATTGTGATGGTGAGCTTAATTTATGAAAGAAGATGCCAAGATTCAATTAGGTAAAACTCTAGTGAATGGACTACACTAACTGTGATGAGACCAGGGTTTTTTTTTGTTTTTCATTTAGTTGATTCATGTTGATTATGACCAAATGGGATGTCAAATAGTATTGTATCTTTTTTTTTTTAAGATTTTATTTATTTATTTGACAGAGATCACAAGTAGGCAGAGAAGCAGGCAGACAGAAAGAGAGAGAGAGGAGGAAGCAGGCTCCCTATCAAGCAGAGAGCCCGATGCAGGACTCGATCCCAGGACCCTGAGATCATGACCTGAGCCGGAGGCAGAGGCTTAACCCACTGAGCCACCCAGGCGCCCAGTATTGTATCTTTTTAAAAGGAAATTCTTTGTATTTTTAATTTAATGTTGACGAAGAGGATAAACCTTTAAGAAGGCAGATTACTATTAAATACCCAATTTTTTTCTGAGATTGTGGTTTGTAAATTACTATGGATCTTAATTAAAGAGGGTTCTTAATTCAATATAAATAACTGATCATATGGGTAGAGCTCAATATATTCTTCTTGGTCAGAATAACAAGTATATATAGTATTTTATATAAAATATATAAATGTATGTTATATACAAACAAGTAGACTAGTAAGTCTCATCTGTGTGAATTTTTCAAAAATTTCTCATAAAAATTTTGTCCAAAATATAGTCAGAAGATTCTATTCATATTAGCCTAAGTTACTGAGGAACGATTAATACTTTTTTAAAAAATGCCATACTTTGTATATACTAATATAGTACATACTTTGTATATACTAATACTTTTTAAAGAAATGCCATAATTTGTCACTGTGAAGGAAATACTTTTATTTCTTTTACTACTGTTTAGATGTTGCTTAGCATTTAAAGCATGGACTTTAGATTTCTGCTATGGATTGATTTGAAGACCAGAATCCATCAGCTTAACTATCTCTTTTACAAAGACAATAAAATGATTCAATCTTTACTTTTATAATACTAGAAAAATATAATGTAATAAAAACCCTGCATTGCATCTAGGTTTTTTAGCAGTCACTTGGAACTTGATTATTCCATTATATTGGAGATACAAGCATTTCTGTTTTCAGATCACTTGTGAATCTCATTTTGCTTGTATAAACAGCTTTCTGGTAAGATGATTACTGTAATATAAAACCACTTAAGAATTTTACCCTTTAGGGCGCCTGGGTGGCTCAGTGGGTTAAGCCGCTGCCTTCGGCTCAGGTCATGATCTCAGGGTCCTGGGATCGAGTCCCGCATCGGGCTCTCTGCTCAGCAGGGAGTCTGCTTCCCTTCCTCTCTCTCTGCCTGCCTCTCCGTCTACTTGTGATTTCTCTCTGTCAAATAAATAAATAAAATCTTTAAAAAAAAAAAAAAAGAAGAATTTTACCCTTTGGAACATTGAGGACAAATTGAATTATAGCCGGCTCGCATGGAGATGGGGAAAACAACCACCTTCACCTGCTTGCTTAAATGCAGCCCAAACCGGAAGCTTTCATAGATGATACCCACTTAGTTTCCCTTCCCCAGTAAAATGCACAGTAATTGTTTACCTTCCCTGAATTTTGATCTAGATTTCATTTTTAGGTTTCTTGTAAGCTGCCTTTTTCTCTTTCACTGTCTTTCTCTTGTTTGGAAGTTTTAGTGGGAGATCAGGATTTTCCATGGTGAATAAAGACCTGAGAGGTGTCTTACTATCTTTTGAAAGTGAAAATGTGAGGAAGAGCAGGATGTTGTGTGATGAATGTATCTTTATTTTTTTTTAAAGATTTTATTTATTTATTTGACAGAGAGAGATCACAAGTAGGCAGAGAGGCAGGCAGAGAGAGAGGAGGAAGCGGACTCCCTGCTGAGCAGAGAGCCTGATGCGGGACTCGATCCTAGGACCCTGAGATCATGACCTGAGCCGAAGGCAGCGGCTTAACCCACTGAGCCACCCAGGCGCCCCTGAATGTATCTTTAATATTAAAGATATTTCTCTCAGTTTTACCCACATACACACACACACACAAATCCATGCGATTGAAGTCAAACGTCTTTCCTTACACTTACTCTTTTTTGTATTAATATATATAATGTATTATTTGTTTCAGGGGTACAGGTCTGTGAATTGTCAGTCTTACACAATTCACAGCGCTCACCATAGCACATGCCCTCCCCCATGTCCGTCCCCCCGCCACCTCACCCCTCCCACCTCCCTCCCCTCCAGCAGCCCTCAAGTTTGTTTCCTGAGACTAAGAGTCTCTTATGGTTTGTCTCCCTCTCTGGTTTCCTCTTGTTTCATTTTTCCCTCCCTTCCTCTATGATCCAATGTGTTGTTTTTCAAATGCCTCATATCAGGGAGATCATATGATAGTTGTCTTTCTCTGATTGACTTATTTCGCTAAGCATAATACCCTCTAGTTCCATCCACATTGTCACAAATGGCAAGATTTCATTTCTTTTGATGGCTGCATAGTATTCCATTACCATATCTTCTTTATCCATTCATCTCTTGATGGACATCTAGGTTCTTTCCATAGTTTGGCTATTGTGGACATTGCTGCTGTAAACATTCAGGTGCACATGCCCCTTCGGATCACTAGATTTGTATCTTTGGGGTAAAAACCCAGTAGTGCGATTGCTGGGTTGTAGGGTAGCTCTATTTTCAACTTCGTGAGAAACTTCCTTGCTGTTTTCCAGAGCGGCTGGCATTTCCACCAACCATCCTTATACTTATTCTTTCTGTTGTTATTCTTGGTCTCTGCCAGGCCTCTTCAGATACTTGCCTACTGGATTGTACACCTTTGTTGCTGATTTTGGGGGGGGGAATACTTTATGTATTGTGAACATTAAACCTTCACCTGTTCCGTGTCTCAGGCTTCCTCCTCATCTCCCCACTGGCTGTTGTATCTTTTCAGTATATTTATGGTGGGCTGTACCCTATAGAATTGTAACCCTGATTTTCACTAATAAACTCGGAAACCATTTTCCTATTCTTTGTGGCTTCTGAGTTTTGTGTTGGCCCTTAGAAAAATTTTATCTTTGGGGCACCTGGGTGGCTCAGCTGGTTAAGCCACTGCCTTTGGCTTGGGTAATAGTCTCAGAGTCCTGGGATCGAGTCCCACATGGGGCTTCCTCTGCTCTGTGGGGAGCCTGCTTCTCCTTCTCCCTCAACCTTTCCTCCTCCTTGTGCTCTCTCTCTCTCTCTCTGTCAAATAAATAAATAAAATCTTTAAAAAAAAAAAAAGAAAAGAAAAATTTTATCTTTGCCTCATTAAAAATGTATATTCGTTTTATCTTTTATTGTTACAACTTTATTTTTTCATGTTTAGTTATTTATTCCATCTGTGGGATGTATACACACACACACACACACACACACACACACACACACATATGTGTTATAGAGTTTCAGTTTTTCTCCTAACATAGCCAGTTTCCCTAAACCTCTTTATTGAGAAATTATCTTTTAGTTACTGATTCTAAGTACCATATGTACCATGTAGTTAATAACATATGCAATTGGATCTGTTTTGGGACTTGATTTTGTTGATCTGTCTGTCCCCATACTGGTACCACCCTGTTTTAATTACTGCGACTTTATAGTGAATTTATATTTACTTATAAATAAATAAAAAATCTTGAAAAAAAAGTGATAACATGAAACTGAAAGAAATGGAGACAGCTAAGTGTGGCAGTTGACTTAAACATTTGTTAGACCAAGTTTGGACCTTGTTACAAGAGGACAGCCACTATTAGAAAAGCCAGATAGAATTGTATTAATACAAGGGTAACAGCTTGAACATTGGTAAAAAGGCCAGTTGCAGTGAGAAGACGAATGAGGCCGTTAGCCAATGACATGTCCCAAAGGAATTTCTGAAGCCTGAGTGACAAAGTGAAAAGGGACAACCCAGGGATCATATTGAGAAAGAAAGAGTACTATGATTGCAAGAAGCAGCGGAACTCCATGGTGTGGGGTACATGCTGTAAGAATCCAGAGCAAGATGGTAGTAACCACATGGTGGTCTGGGGGCAGATCGCTTCAGTGACTATGGAAAGGAAACCGTAATTGTTGAGGACAGTGTAGCAGCCATTCTGGCATGCGGCCAGGGGAAATGGAGAACCTTCTAGAACATGGGGAATCTAGTCTTTTTGGTAGAAGTTTAGACCACGAAGTGTCTCTTAGACCTCTCTGGACACTCCTTTTAAAGCATAAAATGCTGATAAAGAGGAAAACAGGCAAATCGATCACTTGCATAAATGTTCTAAAATCAGGTACAGTTGCAATGCTTAGAGTAGCACAACCTTTATCATTTTTAGTGTTGCCAATTTTCTGGTGGATATACATATGTGGGAGCACACTACATAGTCCCAGCCGGTTTTAGATTTACTCTAGGGGGAAAAAAAATCACCAACTGGCTCAACATCTAGTACTCGAGTGTCTTAGGTTAAGCCCTATTCAGTGCCCTAGGTGAGAGGTGAGTGTGGCATTCTTGCCTGGGTGAAAGCTGAAAGATCTGATAATCTAACCTTCTGTGACATTTTTAAAAATTCACTTTTGTAGAACAAACTCTTTTCCCAAAGAATACAATTCTGTTTCTTACACATCACTTTTTGCCGTGTCAAGATGATTTTGAATTTTTGGTGCTGCTGCTCTATCTTACTTGATTGGGAGAAGTGCAATTATGTACAATTTTCTACATTGTGCAGTTTTTCAATTTTGTAGTGTTGAGCACTTTTCACCAATCTTTTTTGTCAGCTTTTCTTATCAGAGTGCTTAACACGATTTTATGTGAAGGCAGACCATCGCATCATAGCCACTCTGAATTTCTTTTATATAACATAAGGTTAGTTCCTCAACAGGGTTTACTCTAACGTGGTGTAAAATTGGCTAGGCATCTCTCAAATCTCATTATTTTTAAAGCTGTCAGCTCTTGGGCAGAGCAGGAAAGAGTGGGACAGTGGATTTAATTAAATGCTTAGTCATAAACTGGCATCTCTAATTGAAATATTATCTAACTGTAGGATAGGTGCTTATGAAATATTAGATTTGTGAATTACCTAAAATAAAGGCTTAAGGGTAAAATTGGTTGAACTTAGCAAGTTATCTCAGCGAGCCAAAACTGTCTTGTCAGTTTTATTTCTGGTGACCGAGGTAGAATATTTTAAGGGCAAAACCACAATTACATGTTTGTCAGGTGTGAGCTCTAAGTAATGATTAGTTTCCCTTTTATTCATGAGAGTAGCATGGCTGCAGAGGAGTGTGTCTTTTAATTATACTGCGTGTCTGCTTATGTTTTTGTCCTGCCCTTTTCCTTCATCTCTGGAAATGTTCTATCCACCTCTCTGTGTCTGCTGGCCTTTGTATGTCCATGTATTATCTGTTCATCTACACAGTCCTTACTTTAGGGGAGAGATATATTATAATTTTATTTCATTTGATTAAAATATTTCAAACAGGGGCGCCTGGGTGGCTCAGTGGGTTAAAGCCTCTGCCTTCGGCTCAGGTCATGATCCTGGGGTTCTGGGATCGAGCCCCACATCGGGCTCTCTGCTCAGTGAGGAGCCTTCTTCCCCCCACCGCTGCCTGCTTCTCTGCCTACTTGTGATCTCTCTCTCTCAAATAAATAAATAAATAAATAAAATCTTTTTAAAAAATAAAATAAAATATTTCAAACATATGGAAAAGTACAGAGATCAGTATCACAACCCCTCCTATAACTACCCCTTAACTATGGGATACCTTAACATTTGCCTTTTTATCCCCCAACACCTGTCAAAATGTTAAATACAGGGGAAGCTCCTTGTCTGGCCCTCCTCAGTTGCATCTCTCCCTTTCTATCCTGAGCTAACACTGTCCCAAACTGGGACTTTATCATTCCCATGAATATTTTAAAGCTTTTTCTGTATGCATATATGTGTATAGAGTGGGTATGTGTGTACGTATATACGTATACACACACCTATGGTCTCATTGTGCTCTTGAAGTTTTGACATATTATCGTACTTCTTCAGTTTCCATTTCTGTGTAATATCACACTCTTCAAATTCACCTGCCATTGTATCCCCTGTTATCAAAACAAAAAAAACATCTCCTGGGGCACCTGGGTGCCTCAGTGGGTTAAAGCCTCTGCCTTCAGCCCAGGTCATGATCCCAGGGTCCTGGGATCGAGCCCCGCGTTGGACTCTCTGTTCAGCAGGGAGCCTGCTTCCCTTCCTCTCTCTCTGCCTGCCTCTCTGCCTACTTGTGATCTCTGTCTGTCAAATAAATAAATAAAACCTTAAAAAAAAAAAAACCATCTCCTTCCACTCTATATCCTGTCCCCTCCAACTACCACCTATTTTTTTTTCTTCTTTCCTTTCATGCTCCCTGGAACCCATGCTTATCAGCCACTTTCTCCACCATGCCATGTAAACCGTTCTCCTCAAGGTGTCCAGTGACCTCCTTGTTAGCACAACCAGCTGTCAATTCTCAAGTCTTCACTTCACCTCTCAGCACTAGGTGACACACTTGAGTACGTCTTTATATAACACTTCATTCAGCCTTGTCAGTTACCACTGCTTCCTGGTGTTCTCCTACCACGTCACCACTCCTTCTTATTCCTTTTGCCGGATCCTCTTTATTTATTTTTTGCTTTGAAATAAGTTGGACAGAAGAGCCTAGAATGAAAAGTAAACATTCCTCCCAAACCTACATTCCCTCTCACTAAAAATGGATATATAGACTTTGGGCATGTGTGTGTGAATCTTATGGGTGAACCAATGCCTCATTTTAAATTGTATTTATTCTTTTTTTTTAAACAATGTGTATCTTTTTTTTTTAAGATTTTATTTATTTGACAGACAGAGGTCACAAGTAGGCAGAGAGGCAGGCAGAGAGAGAGAGAGGAGGAAGCAGGCTCCCTGCTAAGCAGAGAGCCTGATGCAGGGCTCGATCCCAGGGTCCTGGGATCGAGCCCTGCATC
>NC_081575.1:31322307-31383173 GCF_022355385.1 Mustela nigripes
TTTTTTTTTTAAGATTTTATTTATTTGACAGACAGAGGTCACAAGTAGGCAGAGAGGCAGGCAGAGAGAGAGAGAGGAGGAAGCAGGCTCCCTGCTAAGCAGAGAGCCTGATGCAGGGCTCGATCCCAGGACCCTGGGATCATGACCTGAGCCGAAGGCAGAGGCTTTAACCCACTGAGCCACCCAGGTGCCCCAATGTGTATCTTTTTATGTGCACATCCTATTTCTCTTATTTGTTCACTTTTATATTTTATTGTTTTTTTTTCTTTACAATTTGTATGTGTGTAAGTTAAAATCATTAGCCCTTTATTGTCTGTCATGTGTGGGGGGACTATTTTTTTTCCAGCTCATCAAATGCCATTTGACTTTGTGATATTTTTGAAGTATGGAGTTGTCGTTTGTTGTGTACAATCAGATTTAACAGTCTTTTTTTTTTTTAAAGATTTTATTTATTTATTTGAGAGAAAGATCACAAGTAGGCAGAGAGGCAGGCGGCGGGGGAGGGAGCAGGCTCTTTGCTGAGCAGGGAGCGGGATGCAGGCCTTGATCCTAGGACACTGGGATCATGACCTGAGCCGAAGGCGGAGGCTTAACTCACTGAGCCACCCAGGTGCCCCAGATTTAACAATCTTTTTTTTTTTTTTCTTTTACAGCTCCTCAGTTTGGAGTCCTGCTTGTCTTCTGTACTGTATGATTATAAATGATTTCGCTTGGGTTTTCTTTCATACTGTTTCAGAGTTTCATTTTTTCCCTTTAAATCTTTGATCCATCTGGGATTTATTTAGGATCCCCTAATGTGAAGCGAAGTAGTATAAACTTATTTATTTTTCTAGTTGGCTACCTGATTCTTCCCCAGTCACTGACTTAATCATCTCTTTTCCCCTACTCGTTCGGAGGCCACCATTACCACAGAGTAATTCCCTGATGAATTTGAGTTCCTTTCAACTTCTTGAAAGAACTTGTGTTTTTGGTTTGTTTTGTTTTGTTTTTTTAGTAATCTCTACACCGAACATGGGGCTCGAACTCCTGACCCTGAGATCAAGGGTCTCATGGTCTTCCCACTGAGCCAGCCAGGTGACCCTATTTATGTTAGTTTTAGTTTTCAAACCACAGCAGTGGGGTTGTCCACACCCACTGACTTTATAGCTGTCACAACAGTTAGCCGGTATCTTCCTTAGACTGGGCAGAACTTGCAACAGCTGAATACCTATCAACCCCTCCTTCCTTAGCTTTCAGCTCACATCTCTCTTAGTCGCCCTCCTGCCTATTAGCTCTGTCTTCGCTAGCTTAGCTTTTGTGGTTTCTTGCACAACAGTGTTTTTGGGATTCCACTGTCTCGTGGCAAATACACTTCTGGGGGAATATTTCCCAGTCTCTTTACTTCAGCACTTACTTATCTGGCCAAATATCCTCATATTTTTATTTCTAGTGCCAGTCTCAATCTAGGTGTATAGATCCAGTTTTTTGCTAGATGCTGTACGGTGTGTCCTAGAGGACTTCAGTGTGTCTGCACCAAACCTTTGTTCTGCTTCTGGTATTTTTCCGTCTTCCCTCTACCCTGCCTTACCTGCTATCATCACCATTTCCCCCAGGCACATACATAGATTTTGTCTTTGATGTCACTTTATCCCTTTAATATCTCCCAGTGATCTGTCAGTCGGAGGTCCTAATGGTCCCTGGCTATTCCCACAGCTCTGGTCTGTGCTCTTATTTCATGCCTTGACTATGGAAGTTGTTTCTTCTTCTTTTTTTTTTAAGATTTATTTATTTATTTGACAGACAGAGATCGCAAGGAGGCAGAGAGGCAGGCAGAGAGAGAGAGGAGGAAGCAGGCTCCCCACTGAGCAGGACCCTGGGATCATGACCTGAGCCGAAGGCAGAGGCTTAACCCACTGAGCCACCCAGGTGCCCCTGAAAGTTGTTTCTTAACTGGTCTCATACTTCTAGTTTCTCTCTCTCTGATCTGCCCCCACGTTGCAAGCTGTGTTAATTTTCTAATGCACAGATTTGATCATACAGATTCCCTGGTTGAAAAACAGCAACTTTTAGTTTATCTTTTAGCTATTTTTTTTTTTAGCTTTCAGTTAAATCTTGTGTAAATTGATCATTTTTTCCATCATTTACTTCCTCTCCCTTCCTAACTTCATTAAAATGAAATGAAAGAAATGGAAAAATTCCAAAGGCCAAAAGAGAACGGGAGGGGCAACATTGACAATTTTAAGGTTTAAACTAATTTCTTATTTAGTCAAAGGCAGTTAACAACTTGAGAATCTCCCCCTACACGAACTTTTGAGAAAAACCAACTGACTCTTCCCATACAGTTCTTAATAATTCAAGACTTGGGGATAGCTGGTCTGTGGAAGGCAGGAATAAGTCTTGATATCGAAAATGTAGGCTGTTCTTTGAAAGTCTTTATAGTAAGTGGCTGGGGTCCCATGTCCTCTCATCCACTCCGTCCCCTCAGGAGACCAGAGGTTTATTATCTGGGTAATTTGAATGGGAGAGCCACAGACTCTGAGAGGCAATAGACAGATTGGTTAAAACAATGGGGTTGGGTGAGAGTTTGAATACCTACTTTGGGGACTTATATGTTCTCCTCTAGATGCAATTAATGAAAAGGGGCATGGGTTATTTATTTTCACATTCCCAAATTCCTAATAATAATCTAGATGTTTTTCTCTTGGCACATGTTCTAAAAAAGTATAATTTCTCAACACCTTAAAATTCTCTCACCACATGAGCACTTTTAGAAAAGGTAAGTCCAAAGGTCAGTTGATTTTGAGATGCTTAAAAAAATTATTTTTTCATCTAGCCTACTCAACTTCTTATAATAACAGAAAATATGATTGTATACATAAATAAAAATCCTATATTGTCATTTGATTTGTTTCTTTTTTAGAATTATGAAGACCCAAGAAACAGAGTACTTTTCCCCCTTCTACATCTTTTGCTCTGACCCCAAATGAAGAGACAGGAAGAGGGTAGAGAACAGTGAAAAGAACCTTTATTTTTATTTTATTTTTATTTTTATTTTAGATCTTCACATAGCTTTATAACAGACATAATTATATGAACAAAATAAATTCATACTCTATATTTTTATCTCCCCAGTGCAATCAGTTGATTTTATTAACCAGAAACATTTAAGTAAACTATACCTTTCTGCGTCCCAATATATGTGAAATTAATAGAACCCTCGACATATACTATCTCCAATACAAAGCATTCACATGACTAGAAGCAATATGTTAGATTTCGTTTGCTACCACCTCACCAGCTCTTTTCCCATTCAAAAAACCTACCTCCCCCAACAAAATTTCAGTCCAGATCAAGAAAACAACCCCCACTACCTATTTTATGTCTTTAAGATTTCAAAATCTTATATGGACTTTCTAGTCTTAGTTGTGACCAACTTCTTCTAAAACTCTGGGCCCTGCTTATGGGCTTTTGAGGCCTCATGTGCTCCTGGGAACTCGGGATTCAGTGCGTCTGTGTCTCTACCTGGCAAATGTTTCCACCCCTCTCTCCTCCTGTCTCTCCCAACTTCACCCAGACTCCTCAGGTTTCCTCAGGGTTCATCCAACTTCCCCTGTACTGGGCTGTTATTCTAATGATTTGACACGAAAGGAAAACGCAGTCAATGCTATTTAATGAGCCCCTGTGGAATTTGGTAGCTAATTTGTTGCAGATTCAGTCCCTTTAATGTTCTCCCTTTTCTTAAATTTTCATAAGCTAGAATATGGACACGGGGACCACAGACATACGTTTTTGTCTTTCTGTCACAGATTATATAAAATATTACATAGATAGCATAATTGAAAGCATAATTGAAAACTGAAAGTTCTAGTATTGATTTTTATAGTAAATATCGACTTCTTTTCCTCCTGAACAGGTCATTATCCAAGTGTTAGAGGTGATGGATCATCTTCATAGAGGGGAGTCAGTCGCTGCAATACTCCGTAACCGGTATATTTATGGAAGCAATTCACCTTATAATTTCTATAATGTCTCTCCTGCCTATTTATGTGCCTAACATCGTTGCTGCTTAATGAATATTTGTTGAATGCCTGGGTTAACATAAAATATTCGCTATGTGAGTGAGTAAAAGAATGACTGGGTGACAAAGAGATGGAATGAAGAGCGTGATAGCGACTGTGTGTTCTGAGCTAATGAAGAAATAGAGAATATAATTAAAAAACATGCTCGGTGTAAATTGTGACCACGTGACATTCAATAAATAGATCTATTGACTTATTTTTTAGTCTTAAAGCATGTTAGTGAAGAAATACAGGTATCCATTGCTTAAGAACAGATGTCTCAACCAAGTTTTTTTTTTTAATTTATTTTTTATTTATTTTCGGCATAACAGTGTTCATTATTTTTTCACCACACCCAGTGCTCCATGCAATCCGTGCCCTCTCCAATACCCACCACCTGGTACCCCGACCTCCCACCCCCCCCTGCCAATTCAGACCCCTCAGATTGTTTTTTAGAGTCCATAGTCTCTCATGGTTCACCTCCAAGTTTTTTTTTTTTTTTAATAGTATTGCCCTGTGGTTGTACATTTCTGTTACTTAAAAATCCAGTGAAAACTTTTTCAGAGAGTTTTGGGAAATTCCGAGCTTTCTCTGACTACTTATGGTTTTAAATTCATGGTTTAAAGAAACGTAGCCTTTGTTTTGTAAGTGTGCAAGAGTATCCCTTAGTCCTAATAGTTGAATTGCATGATTTGCGTGAATCCTTTGAAATAATATGCAGGAGTTGTCTGTATCACTGCTCTGCCACTTACTAGTCATCTAGACTTGGCCAAATGTCTTAATTGCTCAGTGCCTTAACTTCCTCATCTATGAATTGGGGATAAAATTACCTACATCAGGGTTGTTTGGGACTTGTGTCTGTGGGGTGTGGAGAGAGAGAGAGCTTGGCAAGCAATGCATGGTATATTGGTGTTCTTCCTGAAACATAAATGTGAGGCTTTTAACTATGTTGAAATACAGCATTGTGTTTCTGAATTCTGATGTTTTAAAATAGGTGTCTTAAAAGAATATGCAAAGAGGGGAGAGTTTGAAGTAGGAAGGGGACATATGTAAAGTCATTGTTATTTGCCAGATATCGTAATACTCAGGATTTTACATAGTAATTCTACTACGGAAATATATGACGGGTGCCTGTTGGTAGGAATGTGTACTCTCCTGTGGTCAAGGGGGCTGTAAGGTAAGCTTGCTCAGAGACGCAGAAAGCAAGGAAATCCTAGCAGGAATAATGTGTGGGCATGTTGGGTGAAAAGAGAGAAGAAAAGAATAAGGTGTGTACACTGGGGGTTGAATTCACATTGGTGAGTTGAGTCTGCAAAGGCCAAGCGCCACTGAGTAGGAGGGTCTCTATCATGCATTTGGAAGAGGAAAGAGTAGGAGGGCAGGACTTCCAAAGGTCAAGTCAGTAACTGAGGGAGTCATAGTATACTTGAATTTATTTCCATTATTTTTTTAAAGATTTTATTTATTTATTTGACAGAAATCACAAGCAGGCAGAGAGGCAGACAGAGAGAGAGGAAGGGAAGTAGGCTCCCCGCTGAGCAGAGAGCCCGATGCGGGGCTCAGTCCCAGGACCCTGGAATCATGACCTGATCTGAAGGCAGAGGCTTTAACCCACTGAGCCACCCAGGTGCCCCTCCATTATTTTTATAGAGTTGTAATTAAGTGCAGTAAAACATACAAACACTTAAAAATACATATTTCTCTTTAGAGGTATAATTAAGTGCAGTAAAATATACAAACACTTAAATAGTCATCATGGTAGTTTTTTACACTTGCATACGTCCAGGTAGCCATGACTCAGATCAAGATATAAAACAGTTCCATCCTTCCAGAGAGTTACCTCATTCCCCTTTCCAGTCTCTATCCTCTATCTTCTTGAACTTCATGTAAATGGAGTCAGACACTGTGCCTGGCTTCTTTAGTTCCAAGTAATGATTTTGAAATTTATCATTTCTGCTGGTATCAGGAATTCTTTCTATTTTATTGCTGTGGAGTATTCCTTTTTTTTTAAACTATACCACAATTTGGTTATCCATTTTCTTGTTCATAGTTCCTTAAGTTGCATCCATTTCTTGGCTATTATGAATGAAGCTGCTCTTGACATTTTTGTACAGATCTTTCTGTGGCTATATATAGCCACAAAATTTCCTTTGGATATGTATCTAAAATATGAACATAAATTATTTATTAAATTAATTTTATTTGAATTTATTAAATCTATTTTATGTAGCATTTATAATTTATTTAGCATTAGTAGACTGCCAAAGACTTTTTTCCCTAAGATTTCATTTATTTGAAAGAGAGAGAGTGAGCCAGGGGAGGAGCAGAGAGAGGACAGGCAGACTGTGTGCTGAATGTGGAGTCTGATGTGGGGCTCAATCCCAGGCCCCTGAGATCATGATCTGCACTGAAATCAAGAGTCAGATGCTTAACTGACTGAGCCATCTAGGTGCCGCTGCCAAAGCCTTTTCTAAAGTGATCATATCATTTTCTCCTCTGACTGGTGACAAGTGAGAATCCTCACTAGCTATTGGTATTGTTGGCATTTTAAATCTAATTTTGTTTAATTATTTTTAAGTAGGCTCCACACCCAAGGTGGGGCTTGAACTCACAACCCTGACACCGAGGGTCACATGCTCTACTGACTGAGCCAACCAGGCTCCCCTTGTTATTAACCTTTTTAATTTTAGCCATTCTGTTGGGTGTGTAGTGGTTTCTCATAATGGATTTCACTTGGCATTCTCCTCTTGTGTAATAATTTTGAGTATATTTTCCTATGTTTATTTGTTATTTATCTTTTAGAAGTATCTGTTCAGGAACTTTGCCCATTTAAAAAATTGGGTGGTTATTTTTTTGCAGTTAAGGAGTTGTTAAGCTTATTCTGAATATTTTAATATATTGCATTATATTTTCTTCCAATCTTTGCCTTGCCATCCCATTTTCTTTTGATGAGCAGAATTTTTTAAATTTTTACAAAGTTCAATTTATTATTTTTTCTTTTATGCTCATGCTTTTTGTATCTTAGCCAAGAAATCTTTGCTCTCTCAAATTTTAGGCTTTCTTCCTGAAGTTTTAAAGTTTTAGCCTTCATGTTATAAGTGCTTTCTTGACCAGAAACCAAAGAAATGAACTTATGTCCTAGGTTTCACTTAGAATCCGAATAATTAATAAGAACACTTTATAAAAGAAAAGTCTCTTTGTAGTTTTAATTTTAAATTAACATCTTTGTACATGACAAGGGAACTGAGTTATAACCTAAGCCATACCTCACAAGGCATAAGCAACTAGTTGTATAACTCCTAGTTTATAAACCAGTGACCTGTGGTTTCCTACTGTTACAATCTTTATTATAAATAAAGCTCCCTTGAAAGAATCAGATAATTCTGATATTAAAGAAACTGATTGAGGGCATAGAAAATGATGGAAAACGACCCCATTCATTTTATGATGCTGGATAATTGAGGTATGAAAATCTGAGAATAATGTTGCTTGTTTGTGTACACAAATTATAGATCAGTTTTGGGTTGTAAATAAAGTATAAACCAAACACATTTAGGAATATATGCAGAGATTGACCCTTTGTGACTAAGAATGTTTTATCCCAGAGTGTTAATTGTTTAATACTATGAGAGTTATCTGAGGCATTCTATCAATAGATCTCATTAAAAAAAAAACAACAACAAATTAAATGCCGAAGGGGAGCACCTGGCCAGCTCAGTCGGTAGAACATGGGACTCTTGATCTCTGGGTTTTGAGTTTGAGTCCCATGTTGGGTGTAGAGATTACTTTAAAATTAAAATCTTGAAGAAAATAAATGCTTAAGGTGTTTGAAAAAAACTCAGTGCCCACTTTAAGAATAAAAATAGGAGGGGTGCCTGGCGGGCTCAGTCCATAGAACATGACTCTTGATCCCAGGGTTGTGGGTTCAAACCCCATGTTGGGTATAGAGATTACCTTAAAAAATAAATTTAAAGAAAAGTCATAGAAACTTCCTCTCTTAACAAGAAAAATAATTACTTCTCTAAAACCAATAGTCCAGGGGCGCCTGGGTGGCTCAGTGGGTAAAGCCACTGCCTTCGGCTCAGGTCATGATCTCAGGGTCTTGGGATCGAGTCCCGCATCGGGCTCTCTGCTCAGCAGGGAGCCTGCTTCCTCCTCTCTCTCTTTCTGCCTGCCTTTCTGCCTACTTGTGATCTCTCTCTGTCAAATAAAAAAAAAAAATCTTAAAACCAATAGTCCAGCGTCATACTTAATGTAAGAATAGTTCCATAAGCAACAACAAAACAAAGATGCCTATAGTCATCATTATTTAACACATATTTATAAATTCTGACCAGTATCAATAAAGTAGCATAACTAACAGAAAGGAGGAGACCAAAAAAATGATCAAGTTTTAGAACATAGGCTATGTACCTACAAAAGCTAAGACTTAAAAACAACTTCTTAGCTGATAGAATGCTAATGAGTGCTTAAAAAAAAATAGTGGGGGGGCACCTGGGTGGCTCAATGGGTTAAGCCTCTGCCTTCGGTTCAGGTCATGGTCTCAGGGTCCTGGGATTGAGCCCCGCATCGGGCTCTCTGCTCAGCAGGGAGCCTGCTTCCTCCTCTCTCTCAGCCTGCCTCTCTGCCTACTTGTGATCTCTGTCTGTCAAATAAATAAATAAAATCTTAAAAAAAAAGTAGTGGGATATAAGGTAAAAATTAACCAGTACCTTTTATTTATACCAAAAGTAGCCATTTAAAAGATAAAATGACAAAATTTAAAAATCCATTTACAAAAACCATAAACCATAAATATGTAGTAATAATCCCAATGAAAATGTCTCAAACCTATCTAAAGAAATTGAAAAATTCAAGAAAGCAGGCATACTATGATCCTGTATTAAAAAATTAACTTTTCCCAAATTATTATGTAGATTTAAGATGAATTTTCCAAGTGATCATTCAGGGCGCCTGGGTGGCTCAGTGGGTTAAATCCTCTGCCTTTGCCTCAGGTCATGGTCCCGGGGTCCTGGGATCGAGCCCCGCATGGGGGGGGGTCTCTGCTCAGCAGGGAGCCTGCTTCCCCCCTCTCTCTGCCTGCCTCTCTGTCTGCTTGTGATCTCTGTCTGTCAAATAAATAAATAAAATCTTTTTTAAAAGTAATCATTCAAGGGCGCCTGGGTGGCTCAGTGGGTTAAGCCGCTGCCTTCGGCTCAGGTCATGATCTCAGGGTCCTGGGATCGAGTCCCGCATCGGGCTCTCTGCTCGGCAGGGAGCCTGTTTCCTCCTCTCTCTCTCTCTCTGCCTGCCTCTCTACCTACTTGTGATCTCTCTCTGTCAAATAAATAAATAAAATCTTTTAAAAAAATTAAAAAAAATAAAAGTAATCATTCAAATAAGATAATGGGTGTATTAAAGCAGTATATCCCCATTCCATAACACTATGTCTGGCATGTAGTAATTGCTAATCAAAAAAAATCTAAGTTTCTTCGATTTATAATTCAACATCCACTCTTCAGTTGCTAAATGCTAACCACTTTCATGTGCTAAAATATGATGAAAAATGACTTTGTTTTCACTGAGCTTATATTTTGATGGTTGTAGGGGTAGGGCCAGAGAAAAAATATATATTGGAGAAAATTGCTATGAAAAATTAATAAAGCATATAGAAAGATAATTAAGGGCTGTGGCGACAGCACAACAGAGCATTAACCTCTTTCTTGCCTTAGATGTTTTTAGTCGTGCCATCTGCCATTCAGCATATGTTTTACCCTATCTGGAGTTTTATTCCAGAAGTTTCCAGGAAGCTCTGAGAAAGGTGAGCGGTAGGTGGCTTCCTTTGCTCAGAGCAAGATCTCTCTCTGGGTGCCATCCTCACTCACGCATTATAGTCAAGTCTGGGAAGGCATGTGGTGGTAAGAGTCACCCATTTGTTACTGGGGTGGCGATGTGTTTTTAGGAGATTCCTAGTTCTAATAAGGAATTCTGCAATGAGGTGTAAAGCTCTGACAGTGGTCCAGTTTTCTAGAAGTACTGTGCTGAATAAAACACAGTATAAAATATTATCTGGCACTTGCAATACAGGCAAAAGAGTGCCAAACACTGTGCAATAAGGTTTCCATACCTTTAACAAATATCACGTACCACTTACAAGAAAGGTATTAGGGATATAGCTGTGAATGATAATCCATGGTACCCTGCCGGCTGGTGGCTATCATAGTGGTCAGAATAAGAAACGAGGAGCGTCTGAACAGGGACACCTGTGTGGCTCAGTCATTAAGCATCTGCCTGGCTCATGTCATGATTCCAGGGTCCTGGGATCGAGCCCTGCATGGGGCTGCCTGCTTGACAGGAAGTCTGCTTCTCTCTCTCCCACTCCCCTTCCTTGTGTTCCCTCTCTGTCAAATAAATAAATAAATAAATCTTTTTTTTTTTTTTTTAAAGGAGCGTCTGAACAAAGGTGAGGTCAATGGAAAAAGAGACAGGTGGGGATGGAGTTGTGAAATATTTCAGAGTAAATTTGACAACATTTGGTGTTCAGCTAGATTTTTCCCACTCTAGTCAAAGTGATCTATTAAAATTGCTAAGCTCATAGTGCCACCCAGATTGCCTTTTCCCATCTCTGACTATTGAAATTCCAACTGTTCTTCAAGACGCAGATCAAATTCCAAGTCCTGGGGCGCCTAGGTGGCTCAGTGGGTTAAAGCCTCTGCCTTCGGCTCAGGTCATGGTCCCAGGGTCCTGGGATTGAGCCCCGCACCGGGCTCTCTGCTCAGCAGGGAGTCTGCTTCCTCCTCTCTCTCTGCCTGCCTCTCTGCCTGCTTGTGATCTCTGTCTGTCAAATAAATAAATAAAATCTTTTAAAAAATTTTTTTAAAAATTCCATGTCCCACCGAAAGCCTTCCTTGATTGATGCAAGTAGATGATCAATAACATGTCTTTTGCCTCTGGACTATTTTACCTCTGCAGTGAATTTTATCATGCGCTCTTCGGCACTAAAGTAATTCCAGCATGTCTGTGCTTTCATCATCATTAACAGGGCTCTTTAAGAGAGTATATCTAATTTGTTTAAATCCTGTATACTACAGGATTTTGTACATAATAGGCATTCTTTAAATGTTGGAGAATGTACAACACGAAAAATTATTTGTTGCTGATGATTTTACTTGGTTAAATTGTTTGGGTAGTTTTGTTTCCCACAGTCAGGTCTTACTTATAGTTAAGTAATTGAATATTAAGTTACAGTCATTAAAATTGTAAAATAGGCTAATGAAATTCAGTGCAGATTCTAGGAATAAGTTTAGGCTTTTTTTTTTTTAAACCGATGTTGTATATAATTACTTCTTAATAGTGTGTGATGTTCAAGGGGAACACGGGGCTTTGATTCAGTTCATTAGGTATTTTAAAATGTTGAGCCCTTACTCTTTGTCAAGCACTGCCCTCATCCATAAAATTTAAGAATTGGAAGATCCTTTCCTTCCTTTTAGTTTTAAAAGCCTGGAATTATATTACTAAGCCTGAGCACATAGTAGGTGATAAATAAACACATCTTTTTTTTAAAGGATTTATTTTATATTATTTTTTTTAAAGATTTTATTTATTTATTTGACAGACAGAGATCACAAGTAGGCAGAGAGGCAGGCAGAGAGAGAGAGAGAGGGAAGCAGGCTTCGTGCGGAGCAGAGAGCCCGATGCGGGGCTCGACCCCAGGACCCTGAGATCATGACCCGAGCCGAAGGCAGCAGCCCAAACCACTGAGCCACCCAGGTGCCCCATTTTTATATTATTTCTGATTTTATTTATTTATTTGAGAGAGAGAATGAGCAGAGGGGAGATGCAGGGGGAGAGAGAGAAGCAGGCTGAGCAGGGAGCCTGACTTGGGGCTTGATCTCAGGGTCCCAAGGTCATGATCTGAGCCAAAGGCAGACACTTAACTGACTGAGCCACCCAGGTGCCCAAATTTATTTATTTTAGAGAGGGAGCATACACACGCTCACGCAGGGAGAAGGACCAGAGGGAGAGGGAGAAAGAGTCTCGAGCAGACTCCATGCTGAGGCTCAGTCTCAAGACCCTGAGATCTTGACCTGAGCTGAAACCAAGAGTCAGATGCTTAAGCGCCTGTGCCACCCCCGTGCCCCAGTAAACACATCTTTGGTTAAATTCAAAGATGATCAGTCATTGAAGATAAGCCCTTTTGTTACTATTTTCATCATTTTGTGAACTTCCACACAGATATGTTTTTCTGTGCTTTTTAAGGCTTGAAAACTCACGAGGATCTAGCTTTTCCTTTGCTAAAGTAAGTGAGGCAATGATGATCATAAACTCAAACCTTAGGCTAGAAGATGCCATTAAGGGTTATAATAGAAGAGCGTAATGCCTGAATGTCTGAGGCCGGTCACATTCTATGTAATGGACTTCTCTTTCGGCCCAGGTATTTTGTAGCTTTGGGTTACGCATTATTATTATTGTAACATATCGCCATAGATGCCTGTGCAATTTGTCAGCATGCTTGTTCCTGTCACTGAAGACTCATGTACTCTTCTACAAAGGACATGGACTTATTAGTAATGTTGCGTGTTTGATCCATGTAGAGGAATTTCCAGGCCATGGATAGTATTTCTGTTCCTGGGAAGAGGAATAACTACCCTTAGTCCTCTTTACCTACATCTTGAATGTTGCTGTCCATAATTCTGTACATATTCTACACACATCTTTCTAGACAAGCTCCTCTACAACTGTTTCCTCAATCTCAGATGATAGGCTGAAGACCTTAGCATTTGTATCTCAAGTCTACATATTTTTTTCATAAGTCCCAGACTAAAAAGTTCTTTATTCTCCTTCTCCACCATTTTGTTTTTTGACTCTACAAGTATTTATTATAGAACAGTACGGAAGAGAAAATTATACATACACAGTGGAAATAATCACCTCAAGTAATCTCTATTAACCCCTTGGGGCATTTCCGCTCTAGTCTTCTGGTGCTTCTCTAAATGGAATTGCGTTTGTAATTACAGAACATGATCTGGTTTCAGTGTCATGGTTAAGAGCAGAGGATTTGAAGTCTGCCAAATACAGGTTCAAATCAAGCTCTGCCACTTTCAGTAACTGGGTGAACTTGGGGAAGTTTCTTAACCTCTTTTAGTCTGTTTCCTCATCTATCAAATAAAATAGTATCACTCTGTGGGATTGCTCTGAGGATAAAGTAAAATGTTTTCAAGAGAGTCAGGTCCTTAGCACATGGTAAATGTTCAGTAAATGGAAACATTCACTGTTTTATATACTGTAGATCAGGTCTATATCCTGCTAGCTTTCTTAGTTGTACTGTTAGCGTTTTCACAGGTCAGTACAAACTTGTTAGAGACATAGTAGCTACAAAGTAGAAACTCTTCCGTGGGACAAAATATTTTGTATTTAGGTTGAATCCACTTTGGGGTGTGGTTAGTTGTAGTGTCTTCCATATATGATATCTTTTCTCTTCTCTTGCTCTCTTTTTAAGATTTTATTTATTTATTTGACAGAGAGAGACACAGCGAGAGAGGAGACACAAGCAGGGGGAGCGGGAGAGGAAGGAGCAGGCTTCCCGCCGAGCACGGAGCCTGATGTGGGCTCGACCCCAGGACCCTGGGACCATGACCTGAGCCAAAGGCAGACCCTTAAGTAGACTGAGCCACCCAGGGGCCTCTCTCTCCTCGCTTTAATTTTTATCTTTTTTCCTTCCATTTCATGAATTTGATTTCTACTGTATCAAATCTCTTTCCTCCCACTGATGCACATTTTGGTTGTGACTCTCCGTGAGTTTCCTTGCAGCTGACCGATAGAATGTATAACTTTCCTCATCCGATCTTGTTACATTTGACTTCCTCTTCCTGCTTGATTGAGGCCATGTTTTCTTATTCTCCTTGAATGTGCCAGAGGCTTTCAACATTGTTCTCTGGCTACTATATGAAAGCATTTGCAGAGTTTTGCTCTTTCCCTGAGTGTTTATGATGACAAATCTCTTCCTTGTTTCTCAATACATTTTCATTGGCCCCATGCTTGCTGTTTTTCTGTTTATTTATTCTCAAAGGAAGAAAGATTCCCAGAAGGGCTTTGTACTGGCTGTTCCTTTGAAACATCCTTCCCTGTGGTCTTTGTGTAGCTAGCTCTTCTTTTCAGATCCCCACTTAAAAGGCCTCTCCTTTAAGAAGTTTTCATTGACTACCCAGTCTGAAATGGCTACCTGTGTAGTGACACATCCCCTTAGTTTCAATCTTTTTTTTTTAATTAATTTTTTATTTTTTATAAACATATATTTTTATCCCCAGGGATACAGGTCTGTGAATCACCAGGTTTACACACTTCACAGCACTCACCAAAGCACATACCCTCCCCAATGTCCATAATCCCACCCCCTTCTCCCAAACCCCCTCCCCCCAGCAACCCTCAGTTTGTTTTGTGAGATTAAGAGTCACTTATGGTTTGTCTCCCTCCCAATCCCATCTTGTTTCATTTATTCTTCTCCTACCCACTTAAGCCCCCATGTTGCATCACATCTTCTTCATATCAGGGAGATCATATGATAGTTGTCTTTCTCTAGTTTCAATCTTTGCTTCTTCCTTTCTTTATTATTTACCACCATTCACTAGAATGGAAGCTGTAGGAGGACAGTCATTTGTCTGTCTTACTGATTGCTTTAATATAACTACTCACAGCCAGCCAAGTCTGGGACATATTAGTTGCTCAACGAATATTTGCTGAGTGAATGAATTAACTGTTGTCCCTCTCCATGTGCTCCTGGGTACTAATCCAGCCCCTTTCTCAGACTTTTACCTACAAGTCAATACTGAGAGAAATAAATGATCGAAACAAGTAAATGAGGGACACCTGGGTGGCTCAGTCAGTTGAGCATCCGACTCTTGGTTTTGGCTCAGGTCTTGATCTCAGGGTCCTGGGATCGAGCCTTGTGTTGGGGTCCACACTCCTCCCAGAGTCTGCTTCTCTCTTTCTCCCTCCCACTCTGCCCCTCTCCACTACTTGCGCACACATACTCTTCTTTCTCTCAAATAAATAAATCAATAAAATCTTTTTTTTTAAGAAAAAAATTAATGAGGGAGAAGACCCAAATCTTCCTTACAGAGGAATTCCAAGTTTTATATGTATGTATGTGTTCTATGAAGCAGAACTTCATCTCCCTCCTCCCTTGAGTCCACTTGAGTGGACTTCCTGATCCACTTCCAAAGAAATGAATGTGGAAAAGAAAAAATACCTTTACAGTGAAGAAATCTGCAAATACTACCTGTAGTTGTCAGAATAATGGCCCCTCAAAAGGCCCACATCCTAATGCCCAGCACCTGTGACTGATACTCTACATAGCAAAAAGGACTTTACAGACATGATCGAGTTTAGATGAGAAGGTTATCCTGAATTATCTCGAAGGGGCCCAGTGTTATCACAAGGGACAGTTTCTAAGAGGGATGCGAGAGGAGTCGGAGTCAGAAGAAGGAGATAGGATGATGGAAACAGAAGTTAGAGCTATACTCTTTGATGATGGAGGAAGGTTCCACAAGCGACAAAGTGCAGGTGGCTTCTAGAAGCTGGGAAAGGCAAGGAAACAAATTCTCCCCTGAAGCCCTGCCAACACCTTGATTTTAGATCTCTGACCCCTAGGACTGTAAGGCAGTCAGTTTGTGTTGTTTAAAGCCACTGAGTTTGTAGGAATGTCACAGCAGCAAGAAGGATGGAGTGTACCGTGTTGGCTGAGCGTGGCATGTAGGCTTTCTAGGATATTCTGGGCATTGTCATTTCTGACTTGGTATGAACTCAGAAGAGGTGCTGGGGTTGGCACGGTTCAGAAGGGACCCCCAATAGAAAGGAACAGCACCTTCGCCAACTCTCAGTTGCCATGCAGGTGCTGGTTTTCCTCACTCTTTTGTCTGTTTGACATTTAGTGGGAAGTTGGAGAAGGCAGCCCATTCATATATCTGTCTTAAAGTTTTCCTCACCTTATTGTATAATTTATGCTCACTGTGAAGTATTTGGAAAAGTACGATCCCACTTTTCTGAAGCACCGTTAATATTTTGAAATGCATGAGTGTTTATTCCGTGGGAAGATTCCCCAGTATTGTAAGCGCTGTGGGTCCAAACCCATAGAACCGCCATTCCCAGCACCTGTCTCCTGCTCTCTAGTCTTGGGTTTGTTTAATGATCCCCCACTCACTCAGTGGCTTGAGTCAGAAACTGAAGCATCATCCTGGACACTTCTTTTTCTTTCTCATCCCACACATTTAGCCAGTCACCAGGTCCTATTTCTCTTTCCAAATTATTTCTCCGGTCCTCTCCTCCCCTACCTCCCCCTCTGGTCCAGCCCTCCCTTTGCAACCATGATGATCGTTCTGAAATGTCAATGTGTTTGTATCATTTCCTTGTTTAGATCTCTTCAGTGACTCACGGTGTGACAGGGCCTCTCGTGCCATTCCTCTCCATCTCACCAGCCTCCTCTTCTGCCTAGAGCATGCGTTGCAACATTCCCCTAACATTGGAAGGTGACATAGTCCCTCATATTTCCATCCCTTTTTCTGGTATGCCTTCTCTCTCATTCTTGGCCCAAGGATAAATGCCTGTTTATCCTTCAAGACTCAGCACAAGTGTCCCCTCGTCTGTGAAGCTTGTGTACCCTATTGCCTCTTCCAAGTAGAATTTGGGGTCCTTTCTTATGGCTTCCTTACCAACGACTCTCATTTCTCTGGTGGTGGTAGTGGCGATCTGCATCCCAGTAAATAGTATTCATAGTTCCATTGGCAATTGTCCTTATAATAGCTAACACTTAAATAGCACTTGCTTTGGGCCAGGTACAAACCCTGCCTATTAATTGATCCCCTTTTCATAATAATTCCCATGAAGTAGCTACTAACATTATTCTCATTGTACAAACAAGAAATTGAGACACAGAGGGTTTAGCAAAGTTGTCCAAATCACACACTAATATGCGTGGATAGAGTTCAAATCCAGGAAGTTCAGCTCCCAAGTTTGTGCCTTTAACCTTCTGCCTCTCTTTCTACTTCCTTGGGTTGTGAGTTCCCTGAGAAGGGGGGTTTTGACTGTCCTGTGTCACCCGTCCTATGTTCCCTTCCCTAAATGCATTCCATTAACTGCTTCGCTAATCTCTGACAAGCGAAGACGTGGTCCGTGGGTAATGGGTAACCGGTTCCATGACGATCTTTCAGAGTGAGAAGCACATGAATAAAAAGGAATGGCTTTCTGCGTTTTGTGAAGAGCTTCATATCTGCTACCCATGGTGTTGACCCTAAGGCCAGGCCAGTTCTGCTGACTGGCGGTGTCTACATACATTCTAACCGATAGGTTCAGTGCTATAAATGAATTGGGAACTTGAAAGGGGATGAAAGTAAGTTTTTCCTCTTAAAACTTTTCACTTCCCTCCTTTTCTTATCTTTCATTTCCCTCCCTTTTCATCTTCCCAGCAAATGCAATTGCATGGAGAGTGTTAAAAGATGATGTCAAATTTCCAAGGGTTCCTGAAGCACAGCTGGGTCACGTTCTATTTTGGGTTACATTTGTTTCTATTTTGGGTGACAAGGCATATGGACCCATGAAATAATTCAGAGCCTTAATGCATGTGGATGCTTTTCAAAAATTGCCAGAAAACAGAGGTTTCCATTGTCTTGCTAGTTACTGGTGTTGTGTGGTATTTTTACTCCCAATCCCCCAACACTTGTTTTTTTAAAAGATTTTATTTTTAGGGGCGCCTAGGTGGCTCAGTGGGTTAAAGCCTCTGCTTTCAGTTCAGGTCACGATCTCAGGGTCCTGGGATCGAGGCCCACATCAGGCTCTCTGCTTGGTGGGGAGCCTGCTTCCCCTTCTCTCTCTCTGCCTGCCTCTCTGCCTACTTGTGATCTCTGTCAAATAAATAAAATCTTTTTTTAAAAGATTTTATTTTAAAAAAAGATTTTATTTTTAAATGCGCTCTACACCCAACATTGGGCTTGAACCTACAACTCTGAGATCAGGAGTCACTTGCTATGCCCTCTGAGCCAGCCAGGCACCCGTCAATACTTTTTTATTAAGGGTGCCCAGGTGGCTCAGTCAGTTAAGCATCTGCCTTTGGCTCCAGTCATGGTTCCGGGGTCATGGGATCGAGCCCCATGTCGGGCTCTCTGTTCAGCAGGGAGCCTGCTTTTCCTTCTTCCTGCTGCTCTCCCTGCCTGTTCTTTCTCTCTCTCTCTTTCACTGTCAAATAAATACAATCTTTTTTTAAAAGCTTTAAAACAAACAAACAAACAAAAAAGTACCTTTTTTTTTTGGACCATGCTTCATTTTGGATTGAAAGGAGCAGAAAAAGAGTGATACCTTTACTCTGTCTTGGAAGCTCTACCCTTTCAGTGGATTAGAGTTTCCGTACCTGCCTTTGGCATCGAGCTATGGCAATATGAACTTTGTGAACCTTAGACAGCCCTATTCTGGGGCTCCTCTGAGAGCCCAAGGCCTTAACCTGTCATTGAAGGAAAAGAAATGCATCCTCCTCCCTTCCTCAGGATCTCCTTCTTCACAGTATGTTATGAAACCAATTCTCCTGGAGGCGAAGACACTTTCCCTGTATCCGTACAGCATGGCATGGCTGACACAAATACAGGCTAGAGACAGCCAGGAAGAAATCTTCTGGTAGTCTTAGCAATCTCTTTTCTGAGGAACATAATAACAGAGACAGCAGAGTGAATTCAGATTAAACTTGATGTTCTTTTTGACAGGAGCTTTGACATTGTTGTTTATTTTTCCTTGGCACCTTATTGAAAATGCTCTTATGTAACTTTGTCTGAACTTGTCTGAGATCAGCCATTGTCCAGAGTTGGCAGGTCTGTCAGGCTTCACGGAGCTCCCGTTCTTGGCCTTCTCCAGGCTTCAGTGGCTGTTCACGTCACTGGGAGGCCACCCAGAACACACTTTTCTCTCTGGGTTCCCTGAGGCAGTGCAGTCTGCCCCCGTCCTGTTACCTTCATCCTTTGACCATGTCATGTGAAGAGGAAGTACTTCAACATTAGCTCTGGAGCCTGTGTTCCTACGCATTCCCCTTACACATAGTTCATTTCCCTGACTGACTCTTCTGTGGAAAAGGCAGAATGCAGAACTGAGTTTGGAGCTTGAGAAACCCTGTTTTTTGGTCCTGGCGCTGCCATCTTGTAATGGAGGCAATTTATTGAATCGGCTAGCAGTTTCTTTTTCTTTCTCCTTGTTTTCTGAACAGAAATACTTTCCCCTTCCCTCAAAAATTAATGAGGTGATATGCTTGAATTACTTTGTTCTCCCTGGAAGGTAGATGCTGAATCACTTCACCCTGATTTTTTGAAAGGAGTTGAAAAACACAGTTACACTTATTCGTTTTGCTAATTATAGTTGTGGCTCCCCAAATACCAGCCTACATTTCTGTAGAGATAGGAGAAGACTGCAGAGATAATGTTCAACCCTCAAATGTAAAAAAATAGGGAATCTGATATGCAAAGGTGAGAGAGCTTCTTGAAGTTCACCTAGCAAGGGAAACAGCCAACACATGAATCTCCCTGTTTTCTGATATACTTGAGTGTCAGTTAAACATCAGAAAGCTGCATTTTACCTATTTCAAGTATAAAAACAGACTTCCTTACTAAAAGCTATTTTGTCAGATTTTCCGTATTATACAGTGTTTGTGATACATTTTTAAAAAAGATTTTAGTTAGTTATTTGAGAGAGAGAGAGAGAGAATGTGGGGGGGGGGATGAGAAGGGGGGAGGGTCAGAGGGAGAAGCAGACTCCCTGCTGAGCAGGGAGCCCAATGCTCGATGCCGGGACTCCAGGATTATGACCTGAGCCGAAGGCAGTCGCTTAACCAGCTGAGCCACCCAGGCACCCCATACATTTAATATTTACAGGTAAATTGGTATAGCCTTTATCATTGTTTTTATGTGTAAAATACTTTTTCTTTTGGCTATGTAGTTCAAGTAGTTTCTATTCTGTGGGTTGGATAGGGAATAAGTATTACTCTAATGATCAGTGGGGAGTAGGGACTTGGATTGAAATAGAAGGGAAACTCAACCCAGTCTGTCCTACCCTTTCCTATGAGTGCATTTCTGGTGTATCATTTGGCCTTAAGCCTATACTTACCCATTTACATCCAGATTACACCCAAAGAACAGGCTGAAATATTTACTATCAAATGACATAGGGAAAATGTAACATGTACAAAATGTTGCTATTAACAACATTGTTTATTCAGTTTCAACTCACTTTCCTGCCTCAGTTACTTTGTTTTCACTAAAATGAATCGCTAAACTCAGATTTTTTTCCCCCCTAGCTATCCATAACCCCATGCGTTCATGTCCTCTTGGTGCCGTAACAAATTTCCACAGACCCAGCGCTTAAAACAACACAGATTTATTGTTTGACAGTTTGGAAGGTTATTGGGCGAACCCCAAGATATAGGCAGGACCACCTTTATTTCTGGAGGAATCCATTTCCTTGCCTTGCCCAGCTTCCAGAAGCTGCCTGTATTCCTTTGCAGGAGTCTCTTTCCTCCACCTTCAGAGTCAGCAATTGTAGGTTGAGTTCTCACATCTCATCCCTTAGACCTCTCCTGCTTTCTTCTTCTAATTTAAATGACCCCTTTTTATTGTATTTAGCCCAACTGGGCAATCTAGGATAATCTCTCCATCTCGTAAAACTTAATTACATCTGCAAGGTTTCTTTTGCCATGTGAGGTAACATAATCACAGGTCCCAGGGATTAGGAAGTAGCGAGCTTTGGGGGAGGGACGTTATTTTGCCTGTTACACCCACTCTCCATGCCAGTCATTCCATGCTGTGTCTTTTTCTTCTGAGGATATTAAGATGAATGGCCCTTTTCCGACTGAAAACATTATTTTTAAAAGCACTCATCATTAATGCTTATCCCAATACTCCCATGTACTTCTTTTGCTTATTAAGAGAATTTCCACACATTAAAGATGATATATGTATATGAAAATTATAGAAGTTTTGGAAAATGCAGAAAAGAACATAAATCACACATTACTTCACCCTGCCTAATATAAACCAGTTACCATCTTGGTATACTACCTTTCAATTTTCTCCATGCATATATTTTACATAGTTATCATGATTTTGTACAATTTTGTCTTTTTTTTTTTAAGTAGGCTCTACATACAAAGTTGGGCTTGAGCTCAACCCTGAGATGAAGGACCACACACTCCATCAACTCAGCCAGCCAGGTGCCCCAAGATTTTGTCTTTCTTACAAACATGATACCGTGAACAATTTTCATATTGTTACTGGTCTTCCTAGTCACCGAATGAGAAAAAGAACAGTTTTTTTTATAATGTTCATCTGTATTCCTAGTAGAAAACTTAGAAAATAGAGGAAAGTATAAATAAGAAATAATTTCCTATCCCATTATTCAAATTTCACTACTCTTTTACTCCTCCCTTGTACGTAGCTTTGTATCATGCTTTTCTCTAATAATAATATAATTTTAACATCTTCCCCATGTTTTCAGTATATATTGTTTTCAACTGTAAATTTTAAAATGGATTGTATTGCAAAATTAATATGGCCATTGTTATTTTTTATTTTTTTAAAGAGTTTATTTTTAAGTTGCCAGCGTGGGGCTCAAACTCACAACCCTGAGATCGAGAGTCGTATGCTCCTCCACTGAGCCAGCCAGGCACCCTGGTCATTATTTTTATTTTTATTTTCTTTAACTTTTAAAAATTATTTTTAAAGCTTAGAAAGTACACATGAAAAATAAGAAAATTTATATCATTCATAATTCAATCAGTTGATATTTGGATCTATATATGTATAAAATGTGTGTGTGGTCGATTTATAAAAATGGACTCATATAATCCATACCCTTTTGTATTTGCATTTTTCACTCAGTATGACAAGAGTCTATTTTGTGCCCTCATTGCTTTTCAACATCATACTACATAGCATCACATGAGATATGCTTATAAAGTACTTCAAACTCTGTCTGAACATAATAAGCACTCAAATGTCATTTCTTCTTGTAGTCGTTGTCAGCCTCATCCTAAGAACTATTTTATTGTATGTATGTGCCAAAACGTATATTAGCGTTTTTCTCCTTGTGAATCTTTTTCTTTTGAAACATCTCAAATTAACAGAAAAACTGCAGGATCAGGACACAGAACTTTTTTTCCCCCTGACACGGTGCCCATCAGCCCCGAATTCTCTCGAGTATAATTCCTATAAATAAGAACATTCTCCCATATAACCTCAATTCAACCATCAAAATCAGGAAATGAACATTAATACATTACTACATTCTAATCAAGTCTATTCAAATTTTTCTAATTATCCCCAAAGTGTTCTTGATAGCAGAAAGTTCCCGTTCAGCGTCATGCATTGCATTCAATTGCGATGTCTCTTCGGTTTTCTTCCATCTGGAACACTTCCTCAGTCTTTCCTTGATTTTCCTGACCTTAACACTTTTGAGGGCTCTCGAGGGCAGTTATTCTGCAGAATGTTTTTCAGTTTGGGTTGGTCTCAGTGGTTCTTCATGATTATACTCAGGTTTTGCTGCTTTGGCAGGAATTGCACGGTGATGATGCTGTGTACTCACGGCAGCCTATCAGGTGACATGTGGTTTTGATTTGACCCATACTGATGAGGTTAGGTGGCTTAAGGTGGTGTCTGTTAGCTTCTCCTCTGTAGAACTACGTTTTCAGCTTGTTCTCATCAGTGATATTTTGGGGCAGGGTATTGGGAGGATGTTGAGGGTCTGTAAATATATTGTTCTTCATGTATTTCATTTATTTATTTGTATCAGTATGTAGTCACAGGTTCCCAATTTAATCAAAGAATTACAGTCTGTACTTGTTTTGATGCCAAACGGCCCCCCGATTCAGCCAGTAGGGACCCATTCAGGTTGGTTTCTACGTCCTTTTGACATGTTCCCATCATTCTTCCTTACATTTTGAGTTATCTTTTATTTTCTGAGCACTTCCGTACATTATGGTTCATCTTGGACTTTCTCTGCCTTAGCCCTGGCATCAGCCATCCTGGTTCCTTTTCGTGGAGAATGGTATCTACAGCCGAAATCTGCTTGCTAATGTGTGTTCACTGCTGTCCCTGAGCCCTTTCAGTGGGCGGAGCTAGGAAATGTAGGTATGAATATTTATACGCACATATATACATCTTTATTTCAGTAGCTTTATATATTGAAAACCATGAGTTCTCACCAATACCTCAAGTCTCAGTCCAATGCCATGGAGCTCATTCTAGATTTCTCCATTTCCATGTATTCACCCCTTCATCTCTAACATTGAGAAACAAATGGGTGTCTCGTTATTTGACCAATGCCCCTGTATGTAGGAGGTATTCAGGACCCTACCGATGCATCCTTGCCCTTTACCTCCTCAAATGTTGGCCTGCAACAGTCCCTGCCCATCTGAGGCTGCTGTCCCTCTGCATGAATACCCTTCTCATTTGGTGAAACTCACTGTGTTGCGCCCCCAGCAATACCACAGGGACCCTCATCCCTTGAAGCCCCATAAGGTGCTTTCTCTGCCCCCCACAACCCTCACCTAGGCCAGAATGCCTTCTTTGCTTTACTTTAACTAATGGCTTTCGGACTAAACTCTTCAGAAAGGGGAAGGGAATGAACATTCTCTATATTTTGACTTTGAAGTTATTGTCATATTTTCCCTTACAAACATAATTTTTAATGATTCCTACCCTTCTGTTGGATGGTCCATTACCTCGCATACATCTTGTTGTTCTTCTAAATAACACTTCCCTGCTGTCAACATCTATATTTTCTTCGTTATGTTTGATGATATTTTTGCTTCTCAACTTGAGTACTTTTCTTTAGATGAATATTAATTAGCTTACTGGTTTATTATTATTGCTGATTTCACTTTTACTTAATTATAGAATCAACTGTCTGAAAAAGAGGCAGTTGGGAGTAGGATGGTTTTTCAGATAATTATGGTATAATTTGTAGAATCACTACTGCTTTCTCATAATAATCATCCTGAAATGAAGATTATTTAAAAACCTTTTGCACAGTAACCTTTCCCCGGTTTTTTAAGGTTGGGGTCCTGAGCTCAGGAAGTTTGAGTTTCTTAGCATGGCATAGAGAGCCCTTCATACTGGGCTTCGAACCACCTTTCCAGCCCTACTTCCTGCCGCTTCTCAATTCAGCACCCCATGCTGTTCCTGCACCCCATTTTTTGTCCTTCCCCAAAATACCACATTCTTGCATATTTCTGTGATACTGTTGGATTACCCATCAGGTAGGTTAAGCACATGCTTGGAAAACCAATCAGGCACAGGTCCCAAACAATGAGGGGAGAAAAAGAGTATTTGCTATTCCACAAGCATCAGATTTGCTCTCATCAAAGACATTAGAACTTTGTTGAATCTATAATTTGAAATACATGTGAGAGAGATGAAAGCTTCTCAAGGTTTTTTCAGAACTTCCTCCGTGCCTGTGGTCTTGCTGGGTCTGTGAACTCTGCTCCCTGCCCCCAACTGAACTACATGATATCCCATCCCACAGCATTTGGCTGAACGTCTATCATATTACATAGCAAATGGTGTAATAGTTACTTTTTGTAATAGTCTCTCCTAAGTGGACTATGAAGTCCATGAGGAAAATGAGAAGTTCCTATCAAGCTATCCTTTTCCTGTGTCTAACACAGTGACTAGTGCAAAGTAGAGAGTCATTAAATATTGTCAAACTGAATCTTTCATTGTCCTGTCTGTGGATGCAGATGATGGTGGCCCTTGTAGGAGTGATTAAATGTTCTCTCTTAAACTACAGGAGACCCGATTCTCTAGCATCTATTAGGACAGAATTTGACATGTCCAAGAAGTTCAGTTTTGTTAGTTCATCAGACTGTTCAGGGAAGAAGCAGTGCTTGGAAATCAGCAGTCTGAGAAAGCCAGAAGATATCGATGCCAAAAACAGGTCTTCTGGTGGTTTTTCCTTCTCACTTGCCCAGTGTTCTAACCATCAGGATATATCTTCAGATTTGCTAGATTTATTCTTATAAATACATGTTCATTCAATTGCATTGGTTCTTTAAAGAGCAAAGAACCTTTCCAGTTAGGTCTGGAACAGAGGTGCGAACACCTTCTGATCTGTTCACTAGACGTGGTTTAAGGTGGGAATGTTGTAGAACTATTGTTGGATGGATTCCATGTGACCACTAGCCTTTGTGCTGCATGAGCATCATTAATCTCTGGGCTACATAGTCCTAGTGTGGCTTAACCTGTTTCTGTCCTAGAATATCAGTTCTGCCTGAGACTACAGAAAAGAGTCCAGAGATCCTCATCTGAGTGTGGAACCTTCTGAGTGCAATGTCTTCCAACAGTAACAGTTCCCAGATGCCATTTAGTACATAGAAGCTGGTTTATTGTGGTTATTTTTACATGTTTAGAATAAAAAAGAAAAACCACAATTTAGTGATTTTTTTTCTTCCAGAAAGCTAAAGCTATTGTCTATAAAGAACCATCCTTTTTTTTTCTGAGACTGCCCTTCACTTTTTGATTGCTAAAAAATCCTCTTGCCCTTTCTGTAATGGAATTGACGGCGATAAGAAGTTGTACACCCTTATTATCTGAAAACCTTAAGGCAAGATACATTTCAGAATTTAGGTTCTTTTTTGGATTTTGTACAGGTAATAAAATGCATGTATAGTATATTATATAACAGCCCCCCCAAAAAACAGCCCAGCCAGGACTGAATTGACACCCCATAATCAGTTTCAGTAATATTTCTGCAGTGAAATGGAAGAATATTTATACTAAGTTAGACAGAAAAAGTCTGTGGATAGCCTCACATTCGTTCAGTTCAGGCTTTACTGCCAAGATGAGCTCAGGTCAGTTCACATTTTGCTGCCAAATGAATTATAGGCAAGAAGAAAAAAGGGCCATCTGATTTCCGATTGTTTAGATTTTGAAATTGTGGATAAGGGGTCATGGATTTATAGTTGCCTTTTAAAGTTTCTTACTTTGTAAAATAAATTTGGCTACCCTTTGTATGACCCCAAGAAATTTTTGAAATTTTACTGGTCCGCAAAATCCAAGAGCATAGAAAGACATGCCCTTGAAAGCTATTGAAGTGAGGTTAGCTTGACTTTTATACTCATCCCTATCTAGTGATATTGTCATCTTTGAAAGCTGGAAGATTCCTCAAATACACTTCTAATCAAAGTAAATTGAAATTAAGTTTGTCTTGTAGCAATTTTAGGAGATGAGCAGAAGAGAAGTAGCAGAAAACCACCCATGATTCCCTGTGATAGCGAGGGATTCTCTGATAGGAATTGGTCATAGCCTGAAAGATCCTATTGAATGCATCTGTTTGGTCAAATAGATAAGTGAACTTTAGACCCTGGAGATAGGTTTGTGTTGGGGAAGGGTAACAGCAAATAGCTATGTGAACTTGGGTTAACTGATGACTTTTTGGCATTTGTGGTTTATGTTCCTACCCATCAGATGGGGCTAACAATTTCCATCTTGCAAGTTTAAAATGAGTCCACAGCCTTGTGGACAGCCTTGAAAGCACTTTGACAGTAAAGACCAATTTAATGTGTAAAATTGGTATTTTGAGGAGTAATTCTATAACTGCAATTTATTACCCTTCATACCACATGTTCATTGTGTATCACTGTCCAATCTGGCTTCCGGATGGAGAGGTGATTGACCTCTTTACTCTATATGATCTTTAAAGGTTCTCTTTTCTAGCATTCTAATAGGATATATTATCTAGGTAAGAAGTCTGAAAGTAGTAGAATGAAAGCGACACAGCTACTTAATTGTTATCTTACCAAATCTGTTTCTTGTGTGGACTTGGTAAAACAGGTATTATACCCAGCTGTGCTGTCATTTGGCTCCTGCATGCTTACAAAGAGCGTTTCTCTGTTAGCCAAGGTGCCAGTTATTGATTTATTGCCCTTCAGCTTCGAATTCATCCTTTTTGCCAGAGTCCTTTCAATATTTGTTTCCTTCACACCTGGCATTGAAGTTTTGTTAGTAGAGGGTGCCGGGAAGGCACATCAGGAGCAGAGGGTTTTGCTTCCTAGTTCCTGTGTTCTTGCTTGCAGACTGTTCCTACAGCTCTGGCATGTTCTTTAGTGCTTGATTTCATCACCCAATGGTCAGGAGCTTCTCCTGGTGCCCCCTTAGGTAGTTTTATAGCAGACTGCTGCTGATAGGACACTTTCAGGAGGGTGTATTTGGGGCATGTTCCAGAGGGTGAATCTCAGAAAGTTCTAAGGATGGGTTTCCGGTCATTTCCAGAAGATGGTCACCACAGCATCTTCTCTACTCTTCAGTGAGCCACACAGCTCTGCCGTCTCCAAATAAGGTCTGGTTCTCCGCCTGGGTGCATGGCACTCCTTTGAACACTGAGATGCTATACAGCAGCCCAGGGGATGGATCTCTTCCTTGGGTGCTCTGTCTCAGCCTTAGGGGCAGTAGTTGTTTCTGATATCTACAATGCCTCTATTTTTTCTTTCTTTCTTTTTTTTTTAAACTTACCACTAGGCCATTGCTCATCACTCCAATTTTCTGTTATTCCAATCCTACCATAGTTAATTACTCCTATGTAAAACTCTCCCAGTTCGAACTCCTGTTTGGTTTCTCTGCTTGATTAGGCCTAGGCAGATACAAGCAGTTAAAGTCCCTAGGAGATAACGTGCATCCCTGCCAAGATGATTCTTAAGAGTTGATACCACTGTGCCTGCAGCTGAAAAAATTAAGACTGTGCATTTCAGTCTTCAGGGAAGTATCTTATAATGCCATAAAGTTGAAATCTTCTTCCCATGGAGTCTTTGTGTACCTGTGTGGTTGTCTCTCCCTTCTCTCTCCCTGTCCCCTGCCTTCACTCTTACCTGTTGTTACTCTTCTCCTCCCCGTCTCTCCCTGTTCACCTGATTTGACTCTTTCTAATCTCGGCCTCACCTTTAATAAGCTATCATGTGACCTCCCTTGGTCTCAGTGTCTGTCTTGTTGAGGCAGAGATAATGAAAGATCATAAGTTAATGAAATTAGGATATGAAAGTGCTCTGTAATTGGTGGGGCATCATGCAAAAGTAAGGTGTGATAACTTGCATTTATTAAATAGTTTCCTCTTCCATGTGTTGAATTTTTAGGTTATATCTTATTTTAAAAGCTGTAAGGAGCTTTCAAGGGTACTTACAACCTGATGATACAGATATGTAAATACATATAATTATTAGATGAGGCAGAATGTGCTGGGTGCTAAAATTGGGGAACAAATAGGATTATGGGAGCCCTGACAATTACGATTTAATTTTGGCCTGAGAATTGGTGTTTTAGTTCCAAGGAGAGCCACCTAGTCTTGAAGGATCTAAAGCTGCCATTCGATAAATTTCTGTGATACCAATGGGCCTTGTGCTGGGCACTTTACATATATTATCATATTTAGTCTTTAAATTTATTCTTATCATCTTATTATTTCTTGGATTCATTTTTTAAATATTTGGCTCAAGGACAGATTTTTTGTTCACCTGTTTTGTTTTGAACTGAAAACCCCTTCCACTTACATGTGAGTAGTCAGTGGCAGTGAAAGCCTTCACGATAGAAAATTTTACTTTTTTATTGCAGCATTTCAGGTATATTCTATTTTTGTATCTCTCCCTGGATACCTGCATTGGAAAAATTGATCAAATGTTTTCATGTTAGAACAAGGATGGATAGAAAGATTCTCTATAACCTCTATATTGAAATAGGGAAATGATTTGTTTAAAAATTATTCCCTCTTGTTGGTCAGTAAATAGGGTGTTGGTGGGCGTAATACATTCTCAGGGATGACACGGTTGGCTACAGGAAGAAATGCAGCATGCCATTTAAATTAGAGATGGATGCTCTTTGAATACCCAGTGTTCTGTCAAATCACAGGAGGAGTGCATCTCCCAGTGGAAGATATTGCAAAGTGCAAGGGACTCCGAGTCCTTCCGAAAGCTCTTGTCTTCACTGATTGGCTTCTATGAGATGCCCACCGAAGAGAACTCATCGGGAGATCTGCATCCTCAGAGTCATTAGAAAGCCCTTCTCTGGTTCTGAATTCTTTGGGATGAGCTGTGCATTCTTTCTTTGTCAGTTTGCAGACAGAATGGAAACTTTCTGTTTATTTGGCAAACAGAGTATGTGAGCATAGCTTGTGCAGCCTTAAGAAATCACTCCTAACTGATCAGTGTTTTCTGAAGTCTGGTGTGCACGCTACCGGGGGTATGCAGATAACTGGTTCTACACAGAGCTGCGCTTTCAATTTGAGTAGTTCTGTTATTCTTTTTTAAATGTTCTTAGAGGGGGAAAAAAAAAAAAAAAAAGCCTGGTGTCCCAAACCCAGGATTTCATGAATACTATTGCTGAAGTCAAAACTCGAGCGGGTTACAACATCTTATCCACACCAACTGAATGACTAGTGTTGTGCTCAGGCATGCCTGGGAATGTGTGGCTACGATCTTTCTAGGGACAGAGTAAAACTTGATGCCCAGAAAATGCTAACTTTTAAATACCAAGTATTTAGAGTATATGTGATTGTGAATTGGAATCAGGCCTGTGCTCTTTTTTTGTCATGGTGGTAGGTTTTCTTTATTTTTTTTCCTGTTTCTCTGTTGAACTAACATGGATCAGTGGACAAAATGGAATTTTGAAAACGTGAAGTTGCCAGACTCTGAGGGAAGTACTCATAGGCAGGCATGATTTTGATGAAGTCAATCGTGTATCTTCAGATATGAAGACCTCATTTAATAATTGCCTGAACCATCTGCTACTTGATGTCAAAGGACAAGTGCAAAGCAAACAACTTTCTTACCAATATGATGAAATTTGACATTTTTATTTTAGGAAGCACGATGAGAGTGAGCTTCTTTTTCTTTAGTAATTTATTCAACAGAGAGAGAGAGCACAAGCAAGGGGAGCTGCAGGCAGAGGGAGAGGGAAAAGCAGCCTCCTCACTGAGCCAAGAGCTCAACTCAGGACTCAATCCCAGGACCCCGGGATCATGATCTGATTTGAAGGCAGAAGCCTCACCAGCTGAACCACCCAGGTGCCCCAAGAATGAGCTCTTTCCCTCACAAGTCATGTTTGGACACACGCACCCTGACACGAGACCTTCCAATGTCACGTGTTATTTTGAGACCCACAGAGCATTGTACACAACCTACCCCCAGACGTTCCTCACAAGGTTAAGCAGAATTACTATTATTGTTCCAGAAATTCCACTTCTAAGTATACACCCCAAAGAACTGAGAACAGGTAGTCAAAGAATTACATGTATATGTGCCTCTTCACAGCAGCACAAGAGCCAAAATGTGGAAACAGCTCATATGTCCATCAGTACATCAATGAAAAAACAAAACGCGGCTTATGTTTCTACAAGGCAATATTTAGCCATGAGCATAAATTGTGGGTAAACCATCACGCTCGGTGAAAGAAGCTCAGCACAAAGGATCTCGTTGTGCACGATTCCGTTTGTGTGAAACATCAAAATAGATAAATCCATACAGACCGAATACCTGTTGGTGGTTGCCAGGGGCTGTGGGGAGAGGAGAACAGATCCTAGTTTTTGGTGGGTGGGGGAGTAGTGAAAACACTTGGGGACAAGACAGAGGTAGTGATGGCCCAACATGAGGAATGCACTGGGTGTCACTGAATTCTTTAGCTTAAAATTGTTAATTTTCGGGGCGCCTGGCCGGCTCAGTTGGTAGAGCATGTAACTCTTGATCTCGAGATCATAAGTTCAAGCCCCATGTTGGGTGCAGAACTTACTTTAAAAAAATTGTTAATTTTATGTGATGTGAATTTCACTTCAATTAAAAAAAAAAAAAAAAGGCCTGCCCTGAGGATAGGATGATGTGTTAAGTTGTGTGCAAGCAGTTCTGGTTTTAGGGGTTATGCATCTCTTTTTATAGCTGCCTTCTGATTATTGTAAGTTGTAACAGTTTGCCATTTGCAATAATAACTAAAAAAGTTTTCCTTTGAAGACAAGTGTGAATTTAAAAGGGCCAATTAAAAAAAAAGGTGTCACTGAGATAACAACAAATGACAGTAATTCAGAGCTGTCTGAAGAATCAGAAACTTGAAGAAATGTTATATTCTATGTTTAAGCCAATTAATTTGTATTGAGTGTCTACTGGGTCCTGGCTGCTGTTCATCGAAGGTGAAGAAGACCTGTTTTTTGCCTTGGATACTTTTAAGCTAGTAAAGGAGATAAGCTACATTGATAAATAATTTTAGGAAGAGGCTAAATGTGCCAAGTGCCAAAACTGAGAACAAACAGACGGAGATCCAAACTGGGTGACCAGTCCCATTGAAGAAAATACTAGAATATACCAGGAGAACATGAACTGAGAAATTTGCCTTTGCCATTAGGAACAAGGAACAGAGGGAATTAACACATGCACCTGACGATGTTATTCAGTATTCAGGTTTCATCTGCTGTGGCCCTCTGTGCCTCTCCCTCTCTCTCATTAACGTTGCGGTCATCCTGGACTCCCTTGTCCCCGGCAATCTCACATTCAGAGGTAGCACAGCAGAGGGCTCACATAGTAGACCCTGGAGCTAGACCACATGTGGACGAATCCCAGTCCCAACATTTACTCACTGTATAATTTTGGTCGTGTCACTAGACTTTTCCGTGCCTTAGTTTCCTCTTCTGTAAAATGGAGATTAAAAAAAAAATACTTTTTGAGAGCAAGAACATGTTTGTGCACATGAGTGGGGCAGAGGAAGAAGCAGGTCCTGCTGAGCAAGGAGCCTGATGTGGGACTGGAACCCAGGACACCAAGATCCTGACCTGAACCAGATGCTTAACGGACTGAGCTATGCAGGCGCCCCTGTACAATGGAGATATTAATAGTACCTACAGAATACAGTCACGTTGAAGAGTAAGTCAGCTGAGTGAATGGGTAAAGCATTTAGAAGGCTAACAAACGTTAGCCACTGTTGTCATCTCCCGTCCATTCCAGCTGCCCAAAATCTTTCTGAATCACACCCCCCCTCCCCCCCCCCCCCCCCCCCCCCCCCCCCACTGCTGCTTTAGTTTAAGACTTGATGTTGTTACAGTTGATTGTAATGGGGCCTTAGCTAGTTTGGCCTCCCCCGCCCCACCCTTTCCCTCTGTCTCACTTGACTGCCCGACACCTTCTTGCTTAGGCTTAGCACTCAGCTCTGGTGTGCCCTCTGAGAAACTTGCCCTGATTCCCTGGCCGAGCCCAGTTAAGGTTCTCTGCGTGCGTTCCTATGACCTTGAGCACGCGTCCCCTACAGGGCATGTCACAGTACCGTCACCGTACTTGATATTCCCTGGGCTGTGAGCACCTGGAGGGGTGGGGATCTGGGCTTATACTCAGGCTTGAACTTCCAACCGAAATACAACATTTGTTACAAAGCACATGCTTATTCATTGTTTGAGTGGATGAATGAATGGCCTCTGCCTCTGGAAAGCAAGTTCACAGTGTAGATTTTGCAAGCTGAGGTAAGCACACAGAAGGCTAAATAAGGGCAGTGTGTATTAAGGCCCACAAGAGTTCAGAAAAGGGCTTTTGGTGGGTGTCAGCCAAATCAAATTAGGCTTCAAAAAGCTGAGTTGGAGGGGCGCCTGGGTTGTTCAGTTGGTTAAGCATCTGCCTTTGGCTCAGGTCATGATCCCAGGGTCCTGGGATCGAGCCCCAGGTTGAGCTCCCTGCTCAATGGGTAGTCTGCCTCTCCCCCTCTCTCTGTCCTTCCCCTGCTCATGCTCCCTTTCTCTCTCTCTCTCTCTCTTTCAAATAAAGAGATTTCAAGTAAATAAAAGATTTCAAGTAAAATCTTAAAAAAATTTAAAAAGCAGTAGAGCTTGATTTGGAACCTAAGAACACATATAATTGGGGCTCTTGGCTGGCTCAGTGGGTGGACCATGTGTCTCTTGATCTTGGGGTTATGGGGTCAAGCCCCATGTTGGGTGTAGAGATTCCTTAAAATCTTGAAAAGAAATAAAAAGGAACAGTGGAACAGCCATAATTTGGGGGGGGGGCAGTGTTTTATGAGTTGAAGAGATAACAGAATAAAAAACCAAAAGTCTAACATCTCCCAAAGACAGAAGAGTTAAGGGTGTGTGAGCAGGGGTGAGGCGAGGGACAGTACAAGCAGTTCCCAGCCTTACAACAGTGTGTGTTCTGAAGGTTTATTTACAGATTGTTTGTTTGCCTGACAGTGAAGTTTCTGGCCGTGCCCAAAATATTGTATTTAACCTACTTAAGTAGCTGATCTGTCCCCTGGGCAGTACTCGCCTGAGCTCCAAGGGCTGGGAGCCGGGAGTCAGGAAAGGCCGCATGGGTTCTGGGCTGGAAGACGGGGAGTGGTAGAAAAAGTGGGGCTTTGCTATTCTTCTACAACCCTCTCTGCACACTTCTCTGTATCTCAGTTTCTCTTTCTCTACCTCTAGACATAGTTTCTCTAGGCCCTGAGCTTCCACCCGCGCCCCCCCCCCCCCCCCGCCCCGGCCACCAGACTTCCTTCATAGAGCACCCCAACCAAGTCTGCCAAACTCCAGAAGGTTCTCGAACCAGGCTTTCCCTATTCCCTGAGGGCAACAGCTCTGTGCTATTTGAAGAAACTGCTCTCCCTATTATCATTTTAACAGGATTCTTTTGAGCTCAAAAGAACATGTACTTGCTAGAATTTCTGGCCAGAGTACACAGCAAACAATGGGAGGGAGAGAGTAAGTGAAGGTCCAAACATTGTTGGAGGGAGAGAAAATTTGTTGGGAGACCGAGTTGGCACTAGAGGAGAAGATATTTTGGGACAGGGAAAGCCTTTGCTAATTTCCCTTTCTGCTCTAAACCCTCCTCTATATATTTTTGGTATATTCCTCTCTGGAATCCACAGCAACTGTAAGCTGCATTAAAAAAAAAAAAATTACAGCTTCCGTGACAATTCTTGGCTAAAGAGATTTCATGTTTTCCGGTTGTGTGCAAATCTAGGACAACCCGTAACAGGAAATAAGGTTAAATAAGTAAGGGAGAGCTCGGGGGGAGGGGGCTTTGAGTGTGGAGTCTACAAGTACAACCACACATGGAAGGAGTCATAGACGGTTTTCGAGTAGAGGATTGAGATGGTCCAAGAAATATGGAGGGCATGATTCATTCTGAGTTTTGGATTAGTAATGACCAGGTGTCCAAGTTCACTCTTGGTTCTTGTGAGTGGTCAGTATGGTATCCTACTTTTTTGCTACCCCTTTTTCGTTGTTCTGGGATTTTCGTTAACTGTTAGTGTCTGAATCTGTGCCTATCTGACTGTCCTGTGTGGGTTCTGAGCCGATCTTTCCTCTCTGATTCAGAATCCTAGAAACTAGACGACTCTTATGTTTCCGACTGTCTCCTAGGGACCTATACATTGAGTTTCTGTGTCCCAGCAGCAAAATTCAAGGGCAGTGTTAGCGAAACACGGCTCCCTTTTATAAGACCACATTACTTTCATTTACGTACAAATCTCCAGCCTTCGTACTGCAGAACACTCCACAAGATGGTGGCTAATCTGTATCAGTTAGCCCATCCCAGTGGCGGGAACCTCTGCCCCCTTGACGTGACCCTAAGCAACACGACCCTAAGCGGATGCTACAGTTGGGTTGCGAATATGCTCTTCCCTATGGGGAACTCCATTGTCTTTGATTCTTTTTATTACTCATCATGCCCATGTCCTTGATATCTCTACCATGCCGGTTTGCATAAATGGGAAGGCCAGGAAATGGCATGAGAAAAGGATTTGAGGCCTTTCCTTCAGCCTAAATTATAATTCTCATATTGGAATAGAAGGTTTGTAGGTCTTTCATCAAATAATATATATATTTTTTTCTCTATTTGGAAAGTTACAGGGGCTTGTTAGCATTGGGCCCTCCCATGCCCAATTTGTGTATTTTACTCTTGACTGCCCACTGTGCCATTTGAGTGACTGGGTATTGGTGATGTGCAGTGGCTTGCTTGGTTGAATTTGCTATTTTATTTTTTTGTTCCATCTCGTGGAGCAGTTATTGGCAAGATTGGATTTTGTGGCTTACTTTTTCATCCTCACTGACTACAATAATTGAAGAGGATCTAACAGTCCAAAGAAGATGCTTTTATCCTTTGCAATTAGCAGTCTGTAGAAATGATTGGTTTTCTGCGATGCTGCCTCATCTTTCAGTGTTCTGGTCTAGGGGGCGAACCGGTGAAAGGCGTTTCTTCAGCTTCCGGTTTTTTGTCTTGCTGAGACAAAGGATGATTGGCATTTCCCTTCCTTACTGTAGCGAAGTGTTTGGTTGGCTCAGTTTAGTTCAGCCGTCACTTGCGGAGTTAGTCACCCCATCACACGGCTGTACACCTGTTCTGGGCACCCTGCTGGCACACACAGGGTCAATCAAACAGACATCAAAAAGGAGCCGTCTAGGTATTTAGGTGTGCTGTTTGCAATTAGAGCCTCTCGTTGGTTTCTTACCATTCATAACTTAGTTCAGGAAGCCTAAGGCCCTCTCCCGGTTTCTTGTTTCATTATTACCCCCAAACAGCTTAGTCTTAGAGGAGAGAGAAAAACCGACCTCCGCCAAACTTGATTTCACCAAAATTGCCTCCTATAGTTGGGCTCCTGTGTGACAGGCACTGAGATGGGTAGAATAAAAACATTGAGGAGGACCCAGAGGCAGCTCTCAGGAGTTTACAGTCTGGTTTCTAGTTTACGGAAACCGTTACAACGCGAAGTGACAGGACCTAGACTATTCAGAGTATCATGGGGCTTTAGAAAACCTAGCAACGGAGGCTGCTGAGGGATGTGAGGGGGGGTTTCATGGAAGGACATGTGCTTGAACACTTACTTCAGTGTGACTAGAAATTGGCTTGGTAGACGAGGAGGGCAAGGGATACCAAGCGGAGACAGTGTCCTGGGAAAACCTGCTGAGGCACGAGGGAGTGTGGCACATTAGAGCTCCATGCCAGGAAGTGCCAACTGAGGGATAAAGGGGGGCTCTGAGGGTTGCCCCAGGAGGGTATTTCTGGCAAAGGTACAGGTCGATGATTCTGCAACTTTAATCAGGTATCATGATACCTGCGTCTCCCATGACGCAGCCCTCTTTTCCTCGTGAAGCATCTCCATGGGGGAGCTGAGGAGTCATATTTGCGGGGATTTTTCCCTCAAATAAATATTAATACAATACAGGGCTGACTAATAGCCACCAAATTAGGCGTCAGGGGACCTGGATTCTTGTTTTCCAGCTCTCTCAGCAGCTGTGTCACTTGAGCCAAGTCATTTAATAACTCGGTTTCCTCAAGAAAACGGGAATTTTCAAATGGGACTGTTAACACCTGCGCTGCCTACCTCAGAGTCTGGGCGAAAAGGAAAATGAGACTCTTAAAAACTAAAAGGCACGGAACACTTTTTGATTTGGAACTCTGCTGGCTAAGGCTGTCTGTCACCTGACGCTTAAAACAAGTAAAATACTTCAGGGAGTATCTGGAGACGAAAATTAGGTTGAAAGCAAGTTGACAAATAGGAATATTCTTGCTTCCTCATTAACTCCCTACATCAGCCCTTCTGTCTGTGGAATGTCGTTTTGCCTATTTCTGTGTTTCTTCACTCACATGATAACATTTCCTTCTTCCCCACGGTCTGCCCTGTATATCTTCACCCATTTTAGATTCTCACGGTAGCTATTAAATATCATAGATTTAGGACAGGCCTGGCTGGCTCAGTCAGTTAAGCGTCTGACTCTTGATCTCGGCTCAGGTCACGATCTCAGGGTCGTGAGATCGAGCCCCGCATAGGCACCATGCTTAGTGCGGAGTCTGCTTGTCCCTCTCCCTCTGCTCCTCCCCATACTTTCTCTCTCTCTCTCTCTCTCAAATAAATAAATAAATAAATAAAATCTTTTTAAAAAAAGACAGGCTAGTAAAATAGGAGCTGGTCTATTTCATAGTCAACCTTGAATAATTTATGTCCATCAGGTAATTTGAATTAATCATGAATTACCCTCAATCATTTTTGTTACCATATAGTGGAAGGACCTGCGCTTTGTTACATTTCAGGGATATATAAAAAGGTAGTGATTTATTCCAGCAGGAATGGGAAGTTATGAAACAGGACTTCTTTTCTTCCTTTTTTTTTTTTTTTTTTTGGCCATTTTTCTTAATCCAGTGACAGTACAGGTAGCGTTATTAGTAACAGGAAAGGGCCTCTCTTCCCCTTTGACCCCACCTATCCCACTAGACTGAATGGTAAGACTACTGGAATCTGGACTAATGGGAACTTATGCGCTGTGGGTATATGAGCCATTGCTGCCAGTATAAGTACCCCTGACCAGCCCTTGTTTAGATCAATGGTTTTCCAAATCTGTCATCCAAGGACATTTCTGCATGACTGAAAACTCTCTAAAACACTTAAGTCCTGCTCTGAGCCATCTTACCTACAGAGGAAGAAAGGAGAGTCCAGTACGGCCATGGATGAGATGACACAATGAGGCTATTTTAAGTGGAATGTAAGTGAATTATTTATACTAGATTAATATAGAGCCTGTCATCAAAATCACTAATAACCTGAGAGATTTACTGTATACTTACCAGGAGGTAGTTCTTCTTTTCTTTTCTCTTCGCCTGGATGAGCTCGTGCCTATGAACGTATATGTGAATTTGGATAAAATACCTATTCTAGTTCAAACCATAATATAAAATGATGGCTTTATTTTTCCTGCCAGGCTTGGGGGAAATACTCTGGCAATTGTTCTGTTTCCCCCAAAAGTAAATGAGGAAATGGTCTGGTTTATTTTCTCTTTGTTTTAAAGTCTGGACCATTGATACATAGTTTAAAAACATTCTTCTGAGGACCTAGTGGATTAAATCATTTTTATGTCCCGTAAGTACTGCCCTTTTTTGAAGAATTCTTGAGAAAAGTGTGGCCCATATCCAAAATCACATTCTCCTTTTTTTTTCCTGTATTTGAATTTTTTCCTTATAAGTTAATGGAAAGGAAAGTGGTCAGTTTTTGCACTCAATAAACAAAAAAGAAGGTGTAGACAGCTTTTATCTGGGACATTTTATGTCATTGAAAGAATATTTTCAAGTATTAACTGCTTTTTGAAATTATTGGCAGAATCCTCTTAACCCACTTTAACATAAAATGGTTGGATAAGATGAAAAGATTTTTTTTATTGTCTACATAAAAGAAAGCTCCATGGTTTTTGCATCATTGCATAAATGTAAGAGATTATGCATACATAAAAAGGATGAGACAAAGCTGAATGCTAAATGCCAACATCAACGAAAGCTTGTCTGAGTATTTGACACTGAGCATAATGGGGTGTGTTTCCACAGGGAGAGAACACTCAATATTTACACCCCAGGACTTGTTTCTCTGGTAAAGTGTCTTGTCCTAAATTCATCTCCCTGCTAACACTATTGCCCCGCTTTCGAAACATCCCTCCTTCTTACACATGGATTTTTCTCCCTTAAACCCCGTGAGATGCTAAACCTTCTAGATCTAATGTCCTGTCCTCACTTTGTGTCCCATTTCTTTCTGTGGTCTTCATGAATTCCTTTTGTTGTATGCACCTTCAGGTGAATTCTCTCGGTTTACGGCAAGTAGTAAAACACAAGCACAGCTCCCCCACCCAAACCCCCTTACAGCTCTAACCAACCCCCTCAAAAATCACACCTTCATAATTAAGCTATTCTGTTGGTATCCCTTTATCATCAATTTTCTGGAATTTTTGAACGGGACCTTCGAACAACCGGCGTTGTTACATGATAATGCAAAGTCCCTGCCCAATGCAAATGGAGTTCACTTCACACTTGATAGACTTTCCTTTTCAGGCTTGAGAGTAGCGAAAAGAAGGTACCCAGATTAGCGTGTACTGTAAAGTCTGGGGTGGTGTGGTTTCTTTGGCCACTGTACCCTCAGGCTCTTGCTGGCCTTCGTGCCATCTCTCTGCTCACTTGGCCTCATAGGCAAAGAGTCCAAAGGGTTTTTCAAACAGTATGTGCTCAATGGTAGAAGGAATGCAGGGCCCGTGTAATGGAGGAACCTTTAAAAAAAAAAACTGGAGGAGATTCAGAGTACCACCAGAGACATCACAGAAAAGAATGGAATTTGAGCTGGATCTAGAAGGATGAGTTGAGTTTAGAAAAGTGGAGAGGGAAAGAGATTTCATGTAGGAGGACCTCTGGAGCAAAGGGAGCCAAAGAACAAAACAAGCTTGTGAGCTAGAGAACGGGCAGTTGGTGGTAATGAGTTCTTAGTGCTGGGCGCTTTTGCTTGATTAATTCCTCGAGTGATCCACTTGTTCAACAAATGGCTTCTCATAGCTCATGGGATAAAATCCAAGCCTCTTCACTCACTCTGTAGACCTTAAAATCCGCTCCCGTCAACACTATGTACCTATAGTCCTTCCAGTAATACTGAAGACTTTCTCGATCCTTCCGACATGATGGACTTCTTTATATCTCTCTGTGTCTGCACAGACTGTGTCTGCTGGGGTCTGCCTGGGGAATGCCCCATTCTTCGACCTCAGTCACAGCCCGATTTTTATTGCTTCTCTGATTTTTATTGTTCCTCTGTAGAATCCTAGACATATACTAGTAAATCTTCTGTGCCGTATTTTATGCTGTCGGGGTGCATGTCTGCTTCTCTCACTCAACTAAGAGCTTCCCAAGAGCAAGGGATTGTGTCTTGTTCACCTTTATATCCATATCACCTAGCAGACTTCCTACCAAACATGTAGCAAATTATTTTTTTAAAAGATGTTCTTTATTTATTCGACAGAGAGAGAGAACAAGTAGGCAGAGAGGCAGGCAGAGGGAGAGGGGGAAGCAGGCTCCCCACTCAGTGGAGAGCCCAATGTGGGGCTCGTTCCCAGGACCCTGGGATCATGACCTGAGCCGAAGGCAGAGGCTTAACCCACTGAGCCACCCAGGTACCCCGCAAATTATTTTTTTTAAGATATTCTTTATTATTTGACAGAAAGAGAAAGCACCCACAAGCAGGGGGAGCAGCAGACGGAGAAGCAGGTTCCCCATGGAGCAGGGAGCCCGATACAGGGGCTCGATCCCAGGACTGAGGGATCATGACCTGAGCCGAGGGCAGCCACTTAACTGAGCCACCCAGACACCCCCTTGAAGCAAATTCTTAACAAATACTTGTTTGATAAAATATTTATTGGACATTTAATTTATATCACGTGTAGTTGCATTTTAAGAGAGCTCATCCAGAAGCAAGGCGAAGGATAGACTGAACATGGGAGGGGCAGAGAGTCCAGCCCATATGTATTTTTGGAAGTAGCTCATTTGTTAAACACAAACACTAGGACTTAGACACCTGTAAAATCGATCGAGAATAAAGGAGAGCACTTAATGACTGGCTGCTAGAGGCACGAGAGAGGAAAGAGTTACAGGTAATGAAGATTTAAGGTAATATGACCGATAACAGAGCAGTGACCCTTGAAAAAAATGAGACTACTTTCAGGTAAACATGTTTTTTTCCTACGTCAGATCTCCTGATGCTAGTATTTGTCTCATCCCACCTCTACTCTAAAGATGAACATTTTGTTCCTGTTCAATTAACTGGAACTAAGCTCAAGATTCATGTTGTTCTGATCTCCCTATCGGATCCGCGCTAAAGATAAGAAATAGAAATAGTTCAGCCAGGCAGGCTACGATTTGCTACCAAGGGAAAGTGTTCGGTGCATAGGTTTTTGAATATGTAAAGACTGTTTGCTGCTTTTGGGAGCTACAACCAAAGTGTAATACCAGGCAAAGGCACTGGGGTGCGCTACTAGGTAGCAGAGCCTAGCCGTGCATCACCGCTCTCAACTTTAAAACTCCAGAGAATTTGATGAGAGAGGGATCCACAAGAACATGACAAATGATGAGAGTTCAAACCTTAAGAGAAAAATGGGCTTATTGGTAAGAGACCTTTCTTTTCTTTTATTTACTGCTGTTGCTTATGCATTGAAATAGCAAGCCTGTTGTTTTCATATGTGCCTGGGAAGCGGTGTATAAAAATCAATTTTATATGTGCTGTAGAATTCAGAAGACATATTGGTAACCATGTAGAAATCATAGGAAGCATGGATAAGGCTTGATTTAAAAATGAAAATCACTGAGGAATCTCTGCTGTATTTCAGGGTGTGGTATAGATGTGTCTCTATGTCTCTCCATATAGCTTAAATGTAATACAGGGTAAGAAATAGATATATTTTTTAAAAGTTAAAATAAAGAATAGTGACTTGTGTAGAGATGCATAATTTCACTCAGCTGCCAGAAGGTGGCACACCAGATTCTTCTTAAATACACAAAGAAAAGGAATAATATTAATAGGAATATAAAATAAGCTGTATTTAAAGATACTTTCCTGCATTTTTAAGGGAAAAGATAACATAATTGATATTTGCGTGGTGAGGCTATTAATGCTAAAACATGGCAAATATTAATTCAATCCATTGTAGCTTTTTATGATTCAAAAATAATAATTTTTATGTGGATAGCATTTATTAAAAGTAGATTTTGAAATAGTATTGCCATTATAGGGATGCTGTTTTGAAATCATCGTTCTAAAAAAGATATAAAAGACTTGCTGCCTACCTTTGGCATAAGGGTCCTTAGACTGAGGATAACATGTTGGGTATGGTCTCTGTCAAGGTCTTGCAAAAGATACTATTAGCCTAGACTCTGATTTTGTTGTGACTTTAACGATGCAGTGGGGCTTGTGGGATGACCCAGAAAAGAGCCCAAACTGCTGATTTTGGAGCAAAAGTTAGATAAGGGTGATGCCTAGTAATGGTCACTGTCTGTAAGCTATTAGCAACGTAAATGTCGTACATGTTAAATATATTAAATTAGGGCTCAGAGCTCCTCCAGCACCTGCCAGCTTACTTTAATTTTCTCACAAAGTTGACTAGTGGCGGCATCACCACTGTGCTCGCTCGGGTAGCAGTCTCTCGTTTGAAAGCTGCCTTCTCCAGGCAGTGGCAGAAGTCTGTTTGCCGTCGTCTTTTAGATCAGCCCAAAGGGGCGAGATACATGGCAGAAGTTCGCCAAAACAAAATCTCCTGCTTAGGAGACGGTGTGTCTATTTGTATGTTTTTATTAATTACAAGCAGTATGAGAATAAGAAAACTGGTAGTAAATGAACCTAGGAGAACATTAGCCATCTGTTCCCTGAAAGCTTGTAATGTGTGTCATTTGCTTTCAGGTTTTTATGGCAAAATAGTCTCTCAGCAAAGAATTGAACTTTAGGCTGCAAAGATGAGAAAATGACAAAGCATTCCAAGGCCGCGTATATATTTACTGGAAAAGTGTTTCCTTCTGTACAATTTTGGCTAGTTTAGTCTTTCAGATCAACTGCCAATAGACGTTGTACTTCGTGTCAGTCTTTATTCCAGACTTTCTGAAACATTAAGAGAGCTTCTAAAAACAAATGGAATCTTATGGCTTTCTTGTTAAGTTTTTTACAGTTAATTTACATGCTTAAAAATTGTTCTGTGTGGTATTAGCTGTTCAGGATTTAGAAACATGGATTATTAATTTACAGCTAAAATATCTGCAGAGCATGCTTTGAAAAATCCGAACTAAATACAGTAAAGCCACCATTAACCAGATTTTTTTTTTTTTTTTTTTTGCACTCCACTTTCAGGAGACGGAGGCAATTGTCTTTAAAACAAGCCGATTTCAAGGATATATTCAAAAAATCAACTCCAGGGTATGTCCAAGGGTCTGCATTTTCCTCTGCCTTTTTGTCAGTGAGAATTTATTTTCGTCAGGAAAGACCCTGAGATACTAGAAGACGTTTAGTCATCAAGGAAACTTTTGATAATGTCTAGGTTACTGTGTTTATTAAGCTGAGAAAATGATAAATTATTCCTTTACAGAAATACCATACATCCATCCTTGTATTGTGCTTTGCATTTTCCAGTAGGCTTTCTCAAACACAAGTTCAGTTGGTTTTCAGAATACTGCCATGCATCAGGCAAAAAAGGAGGCATCTGTTTTACAGATAAGGGAAGATGCCACAGGAAGCCATAGAGCTAGTTAGTGGGAGAGCGACAGCCAGACCACAGGTGCCTACCTCTGACCTCTTCCCCATCCCTCCTTGTCGGAGAAGTTGGAGACAAGTTTCTTTTCTTTTCTTTTCTTTCTTTAACTTCTACGTGGTACTGAACAATCTCCGTAATGTATACTGCCTTTGTTTCCTAATTGTTGGGATTTCACAATTCCCCACTTCGCAGGTGTCCCTGTTGGTCTGCCTTTGTTCCTCTCTGTCAGCCAGCTGCAGACCTCGCTATCAGACTCTCCCAGACCTGGAAGGATCTAGAGTGTGGGAGGGCAAGATAATGGCTCTGGACAGTGCAGGAGGACGACGAGTGGTGGGCAGCCGACACTGAGATGTTGAGGAAGGATGAGAGAGAGAACAGTCTCGCCACAGCTGGGGCTGTCTTGCGTGGGGGTTAGCCACCGTGACTTTAAAGCAGTGTTTCTCCAAGTTTAGTAGCCCAGGCCTGAAAATCAACTGGAGTACTTGGTTAAAATTCAGGGTCCTAGGTCCCACGTCCAGACTTCTGCCTTTGCAATAGCCACCCCAGATGCGTCTTAGGAATACTAAAGTTGGAGACTGTCTGCCTTCAAGGTATAGGACTTTTTTCTTGGCGTAGGTATCAGAGTGTAAAAAAAGAGCCAGTTTTCCTTCAGCGTCTGTGTTTCATGTCCATGTATATGTGGGGGCCGGAGTCAAGTGAGGGTGAGGAGTGACAGGTATTGCTGGGCCAGATGGCTGGCTCTACATCTCAGGCATGACCCCAGTAGCCCTTGTGCATTTTGGTGTCTGTGAAACAGTTTGAAAAGACTTGGGTCCATTTTAGACTTGAAGACGGTAAAGGGCCAAAGGATATCTGTCAAAGGGTGAAAAATAATGAAGTTTTTATATTTGAAGGGTTAGTCCATTCTTGTTGTTTTAAATTGAAGTTAAATATTTTTTTAAGATTTTATTGATTTATTTGTCAGAGAGAGAGAATGAGCATAAAGCTGGAGGAGCGGCAGGCAGAGGGAGAAGCAGGCTCCCCGCCCAGCAAGGAGCCTCATATGAGACTCGATCCCAGGACCCCAGGATCATGCCCTGAGCTGAAGACAGATGCTTAACTAAGCCACCCCGGTGCCCCTGAAGTTAATTTTTAAAAATTGACCAATAAACTAGGCTTATCCAGGGCTCTGGATAGTCAAGGCTTTACAGTAGCAATATATTTATGCTTACCATTCATGTTCCATATGTGAATACACCGTCTGCCTGATTAGATTACTAGAGATTTGTGACCAGGGAACATGTGTTCTTCTGTATACATGTAACATCTAGCAAAGTCCTAAGTTCTTAGTACTCACTGATGATTGAACTAATTCATGCACTTCTTCTTTATAGGCTTTGGGCCAGCTATAGCGAGTTGATTGATTTTGGTATTTGTGAAGTTCAAAAAGTCAATCTTGCACGGTTGGCAGTGGCTAATACAGGAGTCCTCAGTGGAAACAAATGCATTTTAGTGGACAGATATGAAAACATGGTCCTAATTCATTTGCTAACGTTTGTTTCCTGTTTAGAGTATCAGTTTAAGCTCAGTCTTGCTGCCTCTTCTCCCTTTTTGGAATATAAGTTATGTTGCTCTGTGCTTTACAGATCGACATCTCAAAAAACTGGTAATTCTGGAAATCCCCAAACATAAATATTTTCATTTACTGACTGAACAGCATCATAGGAATTTAAATAACATGTCCAGACCTGGTGGTAGAAGACTCACAAAAGTGCTCAACAGTGACTGTGACTTAGATGAAGCTGAATAAGGAATGAATGAATAAATACATGCTAGCAAGTGGGAAGATAATATTTCCCTTAAATGTTATGTAACTTCAGAATTCCATGAAAAGTAACTAATTATTTAAAACATATATTTGATTTTGAAGACATGGAGTGATTCTGAACTAACTGATTGAAGTAGACAGACTTAGAAAGGCAGTCATGAGACCCAAATTTAAATTGCATCTAGCTTAAGGGGGAGCTGCCTGGCTCAGTATGAAGAGCACGTGACTCTTGATCTTGGGGTCCTGAGTTCAAGTCCCACATTGGGTATAGAGGTTACTTAAATAAAGAAACTTAAATAAATACATAAATAAAAACTTCACCTAGCTGAAATCTAGGGATACCCTAGAAAATGAAGTGTGGTTCTTACTTCCTTGTATCAAAACTGCATTTATTTTAGTAAGGAATAGAACATGAGAAAAAGGAAAAGAAATTATTGCCCCCCACTGGACAACCATTGCATCCAAGTAAGGAAGTCAGACATAACTTTAAAACAGGGGAAAGGGAGAGAGAGGATCTTAAACAGGATCCATGCCCAGTGAAGAGCCTGGTGCCGGATTCGCTCTCACAACCCTGAGATCTCACGACCTGAGCTGAAATCAAGAGTTGGACACTTAGCCACTTCTGGCTGGGCGCCACCGGGGTGCCCCAAGGCGTAACAATTTTAAATTGCACTATTTGGCTGGCTTCTGTCATTTAGACTTACCAGCGTATGTTTGTTGTCTTTCAGTGTGTTTCTATACCCCCCTTTCTTTCCCTAAGAATAAAATCTTTCTAAGAGCACCCAGAAGAATTATAAATGAGAAAATGAGAAGGATTTCAAAATAAGAAAATAGAAATATTGAACTGGTTGCTAAATCTCTTGGATGCCACCATAGGAGGCAACTCTTGTGACTATAAAACTATACACCCTTGGGAAAACTGTTGAGCCCCATGTCATGACAGCAGGTCATAGGGTTCAAGTTGGAAGTTGGGTCTCCTCTGGAGTTGAAGTAATTTTCTCATTCATATTTGGTTACAGCCTTTTATTTTAGTTAACAATAGTTTCTATAGCTGTATGTATAGGAAATTTGAAATTGTAATCGTCAGGCCTAGGAAATGCCAAAAATAAAATTAAACCAGTTAAATATAAAGGGCCCTTTTTCGTGGAAATTTTAAGTAGAGTTGTATGATCTTAGGGAGTCGTTAGAATTAGCTTTCCATGGAAGTGTTTACTTCTAGATCTCATTTTAGCTATAATATCTATAGTATAGATGTGAATGTCATAATAACTCTTTGGATAAAAGGAAATAAATATCATTTTTAAAAAAGATTTTATTTATTTATTTGACAGAGAGATTAAGAGAGATCACAAGTAGGCAGAGAAGCAAGCAGAGAGAGGGAGAAGTAGGGTCTCCGCTGAGAAGAGAGCCCAATGCGAGGCTCTATCCCAGGACCCTGAGATCATGACCTGAGCTGGAGGCAGATGCTTAACTGACTGAGCCACTCAGGCACTCCATAAATATCATTTTTGAAGTTGTAGCATTGTTTCATTAATTTTAATCAGAATGTTGAGGAAAATTCATATATTATTCTAAAGGTTCATAACTCAGAGTTTTATAATAGCATACTCATTTCTGAAACAATGCAGAATATAGCAAATGTTGCCTTTCCTAAATTGACATGCCTTTTGAGATTGGGTATATAATGTGGTTATTATTGAAAAGATATTCAATTGTCATAGATAAGCATTATTAGAAATTGTTTACTCTTATTAAAATAGTTCAGGATTTACAAAAATTATGATTATCAGAGAAAGACAACTATCATATGATCTCCCTGATATGAGGAAGTGGAGATGCAGCGTGGGGTTTTGGGGGGTAGGAAAAGAACAAATGAAAGAAAATGGGATTGGGAGGGAGACAAACCGTAAAAGACTCAATCTCACCAAACAGGCTGAGGGTTGCTGGGGGGAGGGGTGTCAGGGGAGGGAGGTTGGGTTATGGACATTGGGGAGGGTATGTGCTATGATGAGTGCTGTGAAATGTGTAAACCTGGCAATTCACAGACCTGTACCCCTGGGGATAAAAATACATTATATGTTTATAAAAAATTTTAAAAAGTTAATAAAAAATGACAATTATAATATTACTTACTACATTGTTTTTATGCATTCCCTGTAGTTCTGCTTCTATATGTGATGCCAAAAGAAGAGAAAGTAGTGAAACTATTTAAAAAGCTTTATATTAATGTGTTTTTTAGCAGGAGGGCCATATTCTTTTTGTTTGTTTGAAGATTTTATTTTTAAGTCATCTCTACACACAACATGGGGCTCGAACTCACAACCCCAAGATCAAGAGCTGCATGCTACACCACCTGAGCCAGCCAGATGCCCCAGGAGAGCCATATTATTAACTTTTATTTCAGTAACACTATAGATTAAAAAAAAAAAATTAAGTCAGCTCTACACCCAACGTGGGGCCTGAGCTCATGGCTCTGAGATCAAGAGTCAAGTGCTCCACCGACTGAGCTGGCTGGGCCCCCCAACACTGTACATTTCTAATGGCTTTTTATTTTGACAAGTGTGCAGGTTTAGTGTACAAACACATCAGGAAAATCTAATGATGGTTTGGCTGTTTTGTTTACCCATGGTAATTTAAGGAGATACTTAAGAATTTGCTGAAAAACAACTAAACAGATACATTATCATTATTTGAGACAAGAGCAAGGATTTTTCATTAGAGCAATCCACCATCACTATAAGTGATATGTTTATTTCATTCTTTTTTAAAATATGTATGCACTTTTTAAAATTTCTTTTCAGCGTGTTTATTTCATTCTTAAAAAGCTTATATTCTGGGTGATTTTCTTTAACATATATTTATTTTTAACAAGATAATGTTTATATTTAATTTTTCTTTCATTTTAAGTAATTCATAGCCTAAAATTATCCAGCTAACAAATGTATATTCTTTTTACCTGTACTCTGCTTTTTAGTCCTAGCAGAATTGATAACACTTAAAAATCCTTCCGGGATATATTCAGGCCTCGATACCCAGCCCAGGTCTTGCTTAATTACCACTCTGCTTATATACTTCTCTTTCAGTTTACCCAGCAAATATTTCTAGAGTGCCTTCCAGTATGCTGGGAGTGGTGCTAAGTTAGGAAGATACAAAGGTTCAGGGATTCCTTCTTGTAGGAGGAGTAGGAATTTGGGAAGGGTGTCTCAGGCAGATGAAGTCCCAGGGCGGGAACACAGGGCATGTTCTAGTGCCTCAGTAAGAGGCCATGCTTAACATGCTTATGTTAACATGCTTAACATGCTTATGTTAACATGCTCATGTTAAGCATGTCCTCTTACTGAGGCACTAGATCCTAGATCCTAGATACTGCCTCTCTCAGTTGCTTTTTTCAAACAGGTTGATAACTGTAATACAAAATCAGCTATTCAAATAGTATACATTTAAAAATCATTCTTTTCTACCGCTGCCACTCCCGACACATACAGACACTTTGGTTTGGAGTTTAAGGCAGTTTTTTAAAATTTGTTTTTAGAGAGAGAGAATGGGCACACATGAAGGGACAGGAGGAGGAGCAGAGGGAGAGGGAGAGAGAGAGAGAGACTCTTAGACAGGCTTCACACCCAGCATGGAGCCCAATGCAGGGCTCAATCTCATGACCCTAAGGAAAATAAAGAATTGGGCATTGAGCCCACTGAGCCACCCAGGCCCCCCAAGGCAGTTTTGAATAGACGGGAATACTTACGGATTAGTTTAGTTGGTGCATGTCAAGAGTTGCATGAAGACCTACTTGGGCATGTGGATTTGGGAATCATATACAAATGAGGCATCCAGGGGTAGCCAAGAACAACAACAACAACAAAAAAGCCTACAGATTCTACTAGAGTGTAGAGACTTCCAGAAAAGAAAAGAAAGGAAAGGAAAGGCAAGAACTTATAAATGTCTCATTCAGCGCTAATCCTGTTTTCAGCTGTGGTGAGAGAGTAAGGGCAGTGAGAAGCTACGGGTCATTGGTCCCCCAACAGCTGGAACAGAAAGTCCTGTTCTGGCTCTTCTTTCTTCTTCCATCCCATCATTCCCCTCCTTTCCGTGTTCTCCTTTTGTTCCTTTTCCTATTGTTTCCTGGCTTGCCAGCCTGCCAGCACCGCTTATTGCTGTTCTATCCCTCCTACCCCCCAAACTCAGTATCCTTCCTCCCTTTTGGAAATGTTAGAGATGGGAAGCCTGCTTCCCTTCGCTTCACTCCTGCCAGCATGGAGAAGTTCCACATGCGTGAACACACACATGTGCCCGAGTGTGTGCCTGCACAGTTGTGTTTGTGTACTTCTTGGTGATGTGAAGAAGGACATAGGTACTATATTAATCCAAGACAGAGCCCTCGGAATCCTTCGTGGGACTCAAAGGAACTCTGCTAAGGAAATTGACATGTGAGAAGGGTACTTATAAAAGATGAAATCATGACTTTCCAATGTAGTCATCTTTGAGAGACATCTGGGATTTTCCATTCTGATTTTAGCAAGGCTACATATCTGAGTACCTAGTAAAAATTTTTTAATGTCGTTGATGTTCAGTTTCCTGAAACAAACAAAGGAGATGTACACACACATACATACACACTTGTAGCCATTCGTGTGAACAGTTCAGTTTTTGTTAATAAGGAGCCCTGAATGTATTAATAATTTTGCTCTGATGGGCACCTGGGTGGCTCAGTGGGTTAAAGCCTGTGCCTTCGGCTCGGGTCATGATCTCAGGGTCCAGGGATCGAGCCCCGCATCGGGCTCTCTGCTCAGCAGGGAGCCTGCTTCCTCCTCTCTCTCTGCCTGCCTCTCTGCCCACTTGGGATCTCTGTCTGTCAAATACATAAATAAAATGTTAAAAAAAAAAAAGAATTTTGCTCTGTTGTGCCCAAGTCCAGTTTTTGCATGCTTTAAAAGGTTTTTAAAGGTTTAACAGCCCTACCTGGTCACCATCCTAATGCTCTTACTGATTGGTAGAACGTAACAGAGGACACAATTTGGCTGATCTATGGTCTTGTTCAAGCAACACGAATTATACGGATATCCCAGATTAGTCTGAGAAGACATCGTCAGGACCAAAGAGAAGATTACACACTGCCTACTCACACAAACTGTGGTCAGTGCTATCAGTGTCTAGTTGTACCTACCACAGGATTCACCAAAACTTACAAGAAGAAGGTAGGTCAGTTCTTAGGGAATATCAAGAAAATAGAGAGAGGTTGGATAGGTGACACATCAGTTCATTTTGTGGAGTGGTGGGACGAAAGAACTGTCCCTGCCAGCCAGTGAGTTAGATTTTCCTGTAAAGTTACTTAAAAATATTTATGTTTAGAAAAAAAATTCCCACTCCTAGCTGTGTATTTCACTTCTCTCCCATACTGTGACTGGCTTAATTCTTACTTACCTTTTTCTCCCTCATCATTCTTCAACACCTTCTAGAATGAAGATTTTGCAAATGGTCTTTGTACACACTTTTGTATTTTGGATGTTTGTCTCCCACTTCTATCTTTGAGCATACATATCATGGAAGGAATAAATAGTTCTTGGTAGTTCTTATTTCTCTAGAATACATGGAGGTACTTACAGAATGTGGTTCTCATTGCAGAGAAACACGTGTCTTTTTGGGAAAGGTCTTATAGAGAAGGAGGGACAGTAGGGATTCTAGAATGAGAGTCCCAGACTAGCAGATGGGAACCTTGTTCCTAGTACCAGCCCTGCTGGTAGCTAACATGGTGACCTTGGGCGTGTTCGCATCTCTGGGCTTTAGGTCTTTTAATCTGTACCATGAGGGTACTGAGCAAGATGATTTGTAAGAATTCTAAAAATTATAAACTATCTCCTCTTTCAGGCACCTGGGTGGCTCAGTTGGTTAAGCGACTGCCTTCAACTCAGGTCAGAATCCTGGAGTCCCAGGATCGAGTTCCACATTGGGCTCCCTGGTTGGCAGGGAGTCTGCTTCTCCCTCTGACTTTCCCCCTCTCATGACCGCTCTCTCTCTCTCTCTCTCCCTCTCCCTCTCATTCTCTCCCTCTCAAATAAATAAGATCTTTAAAGAGGTGCCTGGGTGGCTTAGTGGGTTAAGCCTCTGCCTTCGGCTCAGGTCATGATCTCAGGGTCCTGGGATCAAGTCCTGTATCGGGCTCTCTGCTCAGCAGGGAGCCCGCTTCCCTTCCTCTCTCTGCCTGCCTCTCTTTCTCCTTGTGATCTCTCTCTGTCAAATAAGTAAATTAAATTTTTAAAAATGTGTCTCCTCTTTCTACGTTGGGAACCAGGGAATTCTGCATTGTAAGATTTGGCCATGGATCCTTCTTTTTGTGGCCTTGGCCAAGTCCCAGCATTGTCCTTTGTTTAGGACATGTCTGCAGTATGCGTTCCACAGGTATTTTCAAGTGATTAGTTAATGTTCCTCAAATGCTTTGAAGAGTCTTATGTATGTTGTCTTTCTGTCCGCTTTCGTGCAGTGGTCCCTAATAGAAACCAAGCGTTCTATAAATGAAATCAGCATTCCTTGGAAAGTCAACGAGGGTTTTTGACATTTCCCAGTCTAAATATGAAAGCAGTGGGACACTGAGCCTGCATAAAACTCCATTTAAAATACACATTTAATAGTTTTCTCCCTTTCACTCTGGAGGGGAGCACAATTTCAGTTCCAGAATGTAAGGGTAATTACGCTCGATAGTTGCTACTGGAGTTGCCATCAGGGTAGTAAAATCTGATCAATTTGGACTTCGCTAATTTGTAACTGGGGTGATTTTACCTGGCTGAAGTTTATTTCTAAACGATGTATGAACAACGTTGTTGTTAAGCAAATTAATAATGTAAAGTAGATTTGGTGGACCGTATTTCTACTTAAAGGAATTATTTTTAAAGCCTTTGGCATGTTAGTTGTTTGCTCATGAGAGCTAATTAAAAATGATTCCTAGCAATTTATTAAAGCAGGAAAACTGAATAGAAATAAATGTTCATCATTGGATGTAAGATTTTAGAGTTTGGGTGTCTTTACTGGTGCTGAGTGTGGTGTGGAGGGAAATCAGTCTTGTTTCCTTTTCACTTTGGGCAAATATGACAATTGTCAAAGGGCCCCCAAAACAGGTTGGTGCTATTGGTTGATTTCTTTGGAGCCTGAGGTTAGATAAAGTTTATGTGGGTTTTTTGAATAAGTTGTTTGCAAAGAAGCATAACTGGAGAAGCTTTGCAATGAAGTGATCTTCACCTGTTTGTGGGGGTTACCCCCTTGTTTCGAGAACTCCACATTTGCCCTATATCCCACTCATAAATGTTGAGTTGACTTTATAGACTGCTCACACTGCTTTACTAACCATGATTTTATGTAGTTTTGGGGAGGTCTTTGTTCTCAGAAGTTGTATTTGCGATTACTGCTTTGTAATACTTTCATAAGCTGGAAAGGTGGTTGAATTTCCTTTCCAAAACATCACCTCTTTGCTACATATAGCTAGTTTGTAACTGTCTTACGTTTTATATTTGTAACTGAGAATGCTTTACATTTTTGGAATGGGACATTCCAAACTTGCTTGATGAGTGTGTGTGTGCATGTATATGTGTGTGTTTTGTTCAGGGGCTTTCCAACAAGTTGGAACTGCTGGTTGTTGAACCTGGGACCTTTTTGCTCCATACCTATTAAGCATTATTATAGAAAGCCTTGTAATGTAAAATATTGACTATGATTTATTTGTATTAGTGGGTTTTTTTTTTTACCTCTTAAATGTATTTTTCTCTTTAAGGTATGGATAAATACTCCTTTCTCTGATTTCTTCGAAGAATTTTATGAGACAGTTCTGTGTGTGGCTACTAAAAAGAGAAATACAATTTAACTTTTTAAGTTGCTTGCCTGGATTTTTTGGGAGTGCTTGCATATGGTCGACTGAATACAAATTATTTGTGAGTTAGTGATGGCTGACATCTATCTACCTACTATTTAATGAAGTTTATGCATTACTGGTCCATCTTTCAAAATAAGCTTTCTCTCCATAGATGTGTGTATGCATGTGGTGTGTGTATATACTGCATATACATGTATGGGTGGCCGTCATAGGAAAATACTCTTCTCTTGAATATTGATGTGTATCTTCAAGGAAGGTATTTGTAATTACCTGGAGCTCATTTCACACAGCATTTCTGGTATATTCAATTCTATATTGTGGAATTTTTGAAGGTGGTTTCTTCCTATGGTAACATCCATCTGTGCTTTTTGAATACAAATGAGAAACCTCTTAAGGGACCAAGTCTCAGTCTTTTTAAAAACTAAGAATAATTCGGAGGGAGTATCCGAAAGCCAGCCACTGAAGTTAGAAGCACAAGTTTATTGTTTGCACACAGACCTGAAAGTAAATATGAGCTGTTTGACAAACAGTGACAAACAGTGACACTGCGGTGCTTTTTTTTTTTTTTTTTTTTTTTTTTGGTTAAAGATAGTGGCTTCTGTGTTGAGGATGGTCTGCTTTTACTAAGCTCGCAGTGGTGAAGGCAGGATAAATCTGTTTTTAGGCAGAGGTAGAAGGATGTGCTATGAAGGTAGATGCTTAGTGATGGCGACTTGCCTGACATCAGCCCGTAAATAAAGAGTCCAGCATAATACCAGCCTCTCCTATTCTCACCTCTTAGAATTGTGAAGGAAATGTGTGACTTTGGCACTTTAAAGAGAAACTTAAAACAGCCAGCCACTTTCGGGGCACTTGCAAGGCTGTTTTCTGGCAGTATTTTAAAATGATACGGATGAACCATGTATTTGCCAGGGCTTTCATGAAGTATCTCAAGTTGCCTTTGACGGCAGCTTGAATATTTCAATCTCCTTGTCAGTCGCTAGCCCCTAGAGGTTACGGGACCGCCGCTGAGCTTTGGAATGGTCCCTGCTGGACACCTGCTTGGCCAGCAGCATTGGTCTCTCCTCTAGGCAATTTGTGAGCTGTTTGGGGGTGGGGGGAGGAGGAGGGAGGGGAGCCGAACGGGAGGGGAAAGGGGGAGAGAAGAAGGGGAGGGCAGCATTGAATTAGATTGTTGATAGCGTCCCTCGGAGGACTGCTATTAAGAACACGCTGCTCTGTACTTCTCCGCTGCAGAAGACAGAGTGATATTCGTGTTACCACGGCATGTTGTAAATGGATGAGATTCTGCTCATCCCGGCTTGGAGATAAGAATAGGGAAAGGAGAGCAACTTGAATCAGAAGCCACTAGAAGAGCGTGCAGAGTTCTGCAGCAGTTCATGCTTGTTCTTACATTTTGCCTTCTTCTAACTGGAAAACAGAGAGACGGGCATTTTTCTAAACGGGCTTTTCCCATAATGGCATTCTTGTATTGTGTGGCCGGAGCGCGCACGGGAGGCGAGCAGGCTGCCGAATTTAGTCACTGATCTCTATTAGCTGTGGCCTAAGGCTATGCTGAGGTTTATATCCCATTTGTATTGTTGCAGCTCGAAAGAAGAATGTTCAGAGGATGACAAGTGTATTCTGAGTAGGTATGTTGTTTCATTTTCATACAAAACCCATCTATTTTTTTTTCCTTCTACTATTGGTCAGAAATCAGGTTAATAGGTGCAGAATCGAGTACAGCGCTGCAGTATCCCTGTTAAGGTAGAACAATGGTAAAGCCAGCTTAAACCGACGGCAACAACAACAAAATAAAACCCCAGCCGCTTTTATTAAATAAAGCTGCATTGTGTGGTCTGCAGGGTGCAGTCATATACATATATATATATATATATATATATATATATATACTGCAGTCAACGCTTTCCTAACGAGGTGGCACTATTGTTGAGTTAGAACGATAGAATCCTCATATTGCTTTAGGGGACAGGAGGGTTTAAAGGAGGTACCTTGCAGCCCTGTTTTACAGATCGGAGGCTTCGGTGTTAAGGGCACAGGCAGATGGCTTGCTTGTTCGCTGCAGTCGCTCGCTGCTGTGTCGGGACAGTGTGGAATGGAAGTCCTAGTTGGTAGTCTGTTATGGAAACGCTGTTTACTGTTATTGTAGTACCGTGGTGACAACATGCCATTGAAATGGAAAACGAGCTCTCCTGCTATCTGGAAATTCCCAGTTCCTGTGCTTAAAACATACATGTAAGTGAGAGAAAAGAGGATATTAAAGTGGGGTTTCATTCCTGAATCAACCTTGTGGCAAACGGGGGTAAAAAAAAAAAATCCCGAACAGCAACATCCCCAAACCCACAAGTGTAAAAAATCTCAAGCTGGTTTATAATGAAATAAGCTGGTTTATAATGAAATATATTGGCATGCCCACGTTTTACCTTCTGTTGCTTGTCCTAGGAGTTGATGTTTATTTTTATTTAATGTGCTTAATGGTCATCGGATTACTAATGTACAAGTCTAAAGGTATACCTAAGGAATTGCCTAAGGATAGACTTTCATGTTTTATGCCGGTTGGGTTTTGTTTCGAATTTTTGTGTAGCTGAAATATTTAAGAGGACTTCTTTTGTGTAGTGGCACTAAACACTGCTGGTGAAGGGAAATGCTCTCTATAATTTTTGGATCAATTGGAAACATTCGGAGTTAACACATTGGTCAGAAAATGAGCCTTGTAACCAGGACTTTTATACTTGTGTACGCATATTAATAAGTTCAATGTTCTATCTCTCCCAGTTTTATAATTCCGGTTCTGAAGTGTAAGTTCAAATTTGTGCAAGTTCTAGTTCTGTCAATAGTTATCTACATACATAGAGTTGCAAAGTATGGTCTACAAATGTCTGTTTTCGAAATTTATTTTAAGTAAATATATACTAAAATAGATTGGGAAGTCTTACTAGAATTTTTTAAAATCTGAGTTTTTAAATTTGCAAACTGTTGCCTTAGAAACAAAATCCAGGCGATATAATGAAATCTTTTAAAATACTGTCTGTGATCCTTTTTTCCCCACCTTTCGGTAGGGGAAGGAGTAAGAGAAAGCTGGACCTTTTTTGTAATTTTTATTTTTAAAATATTAGCATACGAAAAGCTTTTGGAGTAGAAGCCTATTCTAATTGTATTTCCTTAACAGTATTTTTCAGTAGGAAAGCTATGGAAAATTCTTCCTGCTTTAGGTTAATTATGTGTTCAGAAAGCCGGTGAGTTGCCATTTTATTAGTTTTTGTTTTATATGAGGTTCAGAAGCACAGTGGTGTCTTATCTGGTTCTTTGAAAAGCTTTCAGCTGCTGAGGAACTATGCTGGTGCTCTCAGCCCAAAGGAAGTGATTCCCTAGAAAGCTTTGTAAAATGAGGACATTTTAGAGTGAAATTCTGACATCATGTCATTTTCAGATTATTTTTTATGTTCTTCCTTAGAAGTGCTTCAGATGATTTTATCTGTTTGCTTGTTTGACTTTTCCCATAGAGTTAAAATTTTAAGTTAGATTTGTGAAAGAAAAGGGAAAAAAAGATCAGCTATATTTGTTTCTCAAAAGCTGAATTTGTCAAAAGCACAAATTAATGGAGGTGACAAGTTAATTGAGGTGACAAGTTAATGGAGCTCCTTCAAATCATTTGAGAAAATGTGATGTGCCTGTTGACTTTCTGAATCCTAGCTGGTGAGAAATGAGCAAAGATTTACCAAAAGCAACTTCATTGTAAAAACAAAATAAAACATATGCCCTCCCAAACTTGAAATCAGTAGGGTACAATTAATAATGGCTATTAATGAGTCTGGTGTTCCTCTTATATTTCACCATACAGAGGATCCAAACTGTAGCTCCTACCTACTGTGGCTAGATTTTTAGAGATGCTTAAAAAAATGTATATTTTATTAATTCATACTAGCCACAGGCTCAGGTACAGCTTAATACAGCATCTGTAATGAATCACTTTCTTCCTTTTAAGTACTCGCCTCTTTGACCTGATGATGTGAGTGAATTGATTTAGATGGTGGAAGCTGGAAAATACCACACATCTTGCATGTTGATGTTGATTGCTGGTAGTACACAGAGGTAGAATGGGAAAGTGCATTTGATGGGCTAGTGTTAGGTTACAACATTTTGACATTGTCACAGTCTAAGTTATTAAATTGGCCTTAACTTATTTTTCCTTATAAACAAATTAATATGGCATTTTAAATATCATATCAATATACACAGGGGAAATATGTTAAATATAGGAAAAAAGACTGGCTTAGGGAGTGTAAGTCTGGTTTCTAAAATACATTGCTTAGTTTTTGACTGTTTCAGGTTGGAGTTCATCGCCTTACTTGGCCAGAAATAAAAATACCATGTGTAACACGTTCTCATCAGACCTTCTTTATATTCCACAACACTTCTGCACACAAAATGATACCTAAGTTGAGCGTAATTTCCCACTTTCAAAAATCACAAAGACTAAGTTAGAAAACTGGGTCAAGTAACGTTATGTTTGCTCTCACAGTTGTTGGGTTAAATAGTTATTTGTGTCTTTGGGTCTAAAGTCTTTGCCTTGAAATGGAATAGTTGAATTCTGACTTTTTGGCCAGTTGTGATATTTTAGAGTTGATCCATGAAATTATATCTAACCCTTTACAGTATTATCTGGAATACAGAATTCTGGACAGTTCCGAGAAACACCTTTTTTGTATGTTTTCTTGAGTCGCATCAGTATTGGTTTGTAGTATTGTATCAATATTTATTGTGATTTGTCAAATAACACATTCCATGGTTTTCATCAAGGATTTGGGTCATTTTTCAAAGAATGAAATGTCAATAAAAATCTTTGGGGCTGTAGTAAAAATGTGCTGTAGCAGTTGAGCAAATATGGAAAAAATATAAAGGCTCCTTGTGGTCTCGTTCTCAAGGGTAGATGACGCTTAGGTGTGTAGTGCTTGCTACTCCTGTGAAAGGGACAACAGAAAATGTTTCACTTACTGCAAGCATTAAACAGAAAGGCGATTTTGCCCTTGTGGATTTCAAATCCACGTTTGCCTTCTTTCTTGTGGAAAACTTGAATGAGAGGCTCAACCTGTCCATATATTCAAGACAGATCGATGATGAGGACAATGTTGATGGCGATATTAAGGAGAATCGACTCTTCTATAGCATAAACGCTCTTTCTTTGCTCTTCGAGTTGTGTTATCCTCTGATTCAGGAATAGTGGGAGTACCCTAAAGACAAAAGATGGAGGAAAAAAAATCCTTTGGCCTTCAGGCGGCTTGGTTACCAAATGCTTAGTCTTTACTGGTTAGATGGAGCCTTCCCTCAGCTTCCGTTTGGAACCCTTGCAAGGTGGTGTGCCATCCATACCGAATTCTGAAGGGACCATCTTAATAGAAACCTGAGTGATGTGTTTGTGTTACTCTCTGTTCCACAGTAGGTTGAAGTTCAGCCTTAGCCTGAGGGAGGATCTCCTGGTCAGTGTAAACTGAATTAGTAAAGACTCCCTTCTTGACAGGGGTGAACCCTATAAATTAACCTGTCATTTTGCCTAAATTAATAAAACTGAAAGGGCAGTCACATCTAAGTGGTTTTCTGGTGTTTTGGTATTCAGTGTTTTAAAACAGCAAATGGTTCCTTCAGGCTACTGTTAGAGGGTTAATGTATTGTTAATTTCTAAGGGCAGCTGAAATAGATCAGGATTAGCATTAGCAATCCTTTTATCTTTTTTCACAAGCTGTAAGTTTTGATAACAATGCTGTGGCACTAAAGAGGAAGACAATGGGTAGGAATTAAGCAGTGCAATGTAGCAGGGAATTTTCTAGCTAGCCACATGCGATGGGATGTTTTCATTTGAAATTTTACCTTTCTCAAGCTAGAAGACAGTGAGTGTAGAATGAGTGTTAGACCTGTGCACCTTAAACTAACGTATTTATTTGGCTTTGGTCAGCTTCCTGCTTACGGTTATTTTGTTTAATATGTAAAATAGAGTTTGTAGTATATATCAACAGCACAGTACTTTATAGCAATTGTTTTCTATCATCGTATCATTAAAATTCAGTCTCTAGATTTCCTGAGGAAAGACTGCGCAGCCTGTATAAGCATCCCTGGTTTATGGGTGATTCAAAAAAAGAGAATAAAAACAGGCATTTTCAAAAATTTGACATGTCTTCCGTTCCCAAAGATTGTCTTTTGTTCTTATTTAATGATTATAATAAAACCTCATTTTAGAAGTCACGTTTTATTTGGCAAAATACTTCTTAAATTCACCATCTCAAATTAGAAAAGAATATATGTAAGTCCTTTCACAGTTACCACACACATAAACTTTTGTCTGCTTAATTTGTTTTTACTAAATGCTCACTCTAACAAAATTATGTGGAGAAATAACATAAACATCGCCTAAGAACCATTTAGTGTGAGTGCGTAACTTCGGTGGCACGTCCTTGGGGAATTTCTATTGTCTGAGCCTACAGAGGGCTAGCTTAACACACATTAATGGAAAACCCTAGAGCTAAAGATGACCTTAGAGGTCATTAGAGAACCTAAACCCCCTTTAAAGCAGGCATCCTTTCTGCGACACCTCTGAAAGGTGGTAAGAAACATTCTCCTTGATCACCATCAATGACAGATAGCTCACTACCTCACCAAGGCAGCACCTCTCACACGTGGACAGCTCTTCCTTGTGCTGAGCAAAATCTTTCCTAAATCTTTTATCTCCAGATCCTCATGTAGCCTTTTGGACCTGGATAGAAAAAAATCTTTCTTTTCTGTACTACCTACAAGCCTGGATATCTCTTTCTTTAACCCTTGCTTGTATGACATATTTTCCAGACCCTTTGCTCTGCTGGTTGTCCTCACCTGGCCCGCTTTTTTCATGTTAATCTTTATACCAGAGATTACATCCCAAAGCAGCGCTCCCTGTGTGGTCTGAATAGAAGACACCTTTCTCCTTTTATACAGACCTTCTGCTTGTCTGAGGGAGATTGTATCATTTTTAATCACAGGATCCACACTGTTCCGTGGTGAATTCCGAGTTTACAGACTTCCTCTCCAGAGGTTCATGAATGGGCGGCTTGCTCCTCCTAGTCCGTGTGGATTCTCTTTGCTACTTCAGAATTTTTAGTCAGGGGAAGCCTGCCTGCCATGTGCAAGGGGAGTTAGAATCTTGTACTCAAGCCAATTGTGTGTGTGTTTTAAAAGATCTCTTGAAACCATTTAATGTTACTCTAGAATATCGCACAAAAGAAACTTGCAAGCCAGAAAGCTAGTATTTCTGATGCTTTCAGAGATTTCCAAGAATTTTCCTTGTCAAGCATTTCTCTGGATGCATTGTTTCTTTTTTCTACTTCAGTGGGACTTCCAGGTACCCCTCAAAACACTTGCCTCATAGGGAAGTGGCAGAAATGCAAATCTCTTGGAGCCTCACAGGAAGTCTGGAGTTAACTAAGAATTCTGAGGATTCCAGACATTCTGCTTGAAAGTTAGACTATTTAGATGAGAAGCCAGGTTGGGCCGAGTTAGGGGGAGGGGAAAGAAAGAAGTAAGAGGCAAGAATTTGTGTTAATGACTTTACCTTGTAGTTAAGAGCCAAGAATTATAAACACTATGCCTGATGATATTTTGAATTGAAATGGTAGCCCCCAGGAATTGCTTTATTTCCTCAAGACCAGGAGAAAAAGGTGGTGTCAGGGTATGATTCTTGGGGAATCAGTACCTAAAGAAATTGCTGAGTAACCCATTTTTTAAAGCGCTCAGCTCTTTTCCACTCACCTTGTATACTGACTTCGTAATATGTAGAATTACTCACACCTGTTATGGGCCCGGCATAACTCGGATGGGCATTAGGGGTGTAGTCCTCGAAGTCACTCAAAGTTACTGTCTTTCCATCCCATCTTTATTCACGAACAATTAAATTGCTCCATGTATTTTACTGGTATGAAAATTCTGATCCAAGATAATCAGGTTAATTTTTCTTTACTGTACTTTCAGTATTGATAATGGACTTAACAGAAAATGAAAACACAGGGTGCCTGGGTGGCTCAGTGGGTTAAAGCCTCTGCCTTCGGCTCAGGTCATGATCTCAGGGTCCTGGGATTGAGCCCTGCATCAGGCTCTCTGCTCAGCGGGGAGCCTGCTTCCA
>NC_081575.1:31383273-31394980 GCF_022355385.1 Mustela nigripes
AAGTGGGTTAAAGCCTCTGCCTTCGGCTCAGGTCATGATCTCAGGGTCCTGGGATTGAGCCCTGCATCAGGCTCTCTGCTCAGCGGGGAGCCTGCTTCCCTCTCTCTCTCTGCCTGCCTCTCTGCCTACTTGTGATCTCTCTCTGTCAAATAAATAAATAAAATCTTAAAAAAAAAAAAAAAGAAAATGAAAACACTATAGAAGAGAAATGTGTCTGAGCTAAATATGAAGACCTGAACTGAAAAGAGATACCAGATTTTTTTTAAATTTTCTTTTAAAGATTTTAATTTTAAGTAACTTGTACACCCAATGTGGTGCTCAAACTTACTTAGAGACCTGAGATCAAGTGTTGCATGCTCTGCTGATCAAGGCAGCTAGTTGCCCCCAAAATAAATACCAGATTTTTAAAAATTTGATTTGTATTATGTTATATAAGTATGATATAGTACCTCATTAGTTTTTGATGTAGTGTTCCATGAAGATACCAGATTTTAAAGTGCATGGTATGTGGAATGGGTAGTGAACCAGTTTATGTTTGAACTTGATAGTAACCTTTTTAAACAAGTGGAACAGAATATCACCCTGTAAATTGGATGGGGCATAGGTGCTTTCTAGGGCACAAGTGTACATATTTTACGTTTCAAGCAGGAATAATTTGACCCCAGTCTTTAGGATGTCATCTTAGTGAAAAATAAAACTATATTTTGTTGTCAGTTAAGAGTAAAATATTTTCACTGGTATGACTTCCCATGATGAGGATATATGTTGCTTTATCCAGTGCTGCCTCGTTTATGGTATGCTACGGTAAGAGGATCTCTACCTTGTTGGAAAGTATGTCTTGGGATATGGTTCAAATAGTGAAAAGCAATGATTTACTCTTCCCTAAGAAAAAGGTCAATAAAAACAACTTTCAGGGGGCGCCTGGGTGGCTCAATGGGTTAAAGCCTCTGCCTTCGGCTCAGGTCATGATCTCAGGATCCTGGGATTGAGCCCCGCATCGGGCTCTCTACTCAGCAGGGATCCTGCTTCCCTCTCTCTCTCTCTCTCTCTGCCTGCCTCTCTGCCTACTTGTGATCTCTCTGTCAAATAAATAAATAAAATCTTAAAAAAAAAAAAAACTTTCAGGACTCCAGGAGCTTAAAACTTGAATCTAGCCTCTAAGACCAATATTATACATTTCATGTGAAATGTATTTGCTTGCAGTTTTTAAGAACTGTCCTGGTTTAACAGAGCTAAATCTAATATAGTTTGCTGAGTGCTCCTATAAAAACACTAAGCACTTTGCAGTCTGTCTCCCAAACATTCTATCCGAGGAAGTCTTCTCTGTTTTACACCCGGGCACAGTGGTTCAGATAGGTTGGCTTGCTCAGTATCACACTCCACGGAAGAGGTGAAGTGAGAATTCAAACGCAGGTCCGTTTCATTTCAAAGCTCTGAACTTCTCTGATGCCGTTTTGTTTTTGTCGACTTTTGCTACTTTCATGCCAACTGTTAATTAGATAATATCTCACTAGGATCAGAAGAACAAGGAAGTACGATAAATGAGGTAAGCTTTTTTGAATTGGGTGGTGGCTTAAGAAGAAGTCAGCTTTCCTTGACTGTACTGGCAAGTGGTGAAGTTGTAGGAAAATGTTGGGGCAATTATCTTTCCTTTGCTGATCAAGGTATCAAGATTCACTTCACCTTTCCCTGTTTCTCTCATTTTTTTTAAAGATTTTATTTATTTATTTGACAGACAGAGATCACAAGTAGGCAGAGAGGCAGGCAGAGGAGAAGGAGAAGCAGGCTCCCTGCTGAACAGGGAGCTGGATGAGATGCAGATACAGAACTCCATCCCAGGACCCTGGGGTCATGACCTGAGCCCAAGGCAGCAGCTGAACCGACTGAGCCACCCAGGCGTCGCTGTTTCCTATTTCTCTTAAAGCACCATTCTGCCTTCATTGACTCCCCACATCCTCCCATCCACCGTGGTAATCAGCCACTGTGGAAAGTGCTCTAGCTTTTAGGCTCTTTTTAGTGCTTTCCTAGGGTACTCCCTGGGCTGCGTGCTCAGTATCTTCTGACAGACATTATTGTCCCATTGCTTAATCGCACCCAAGCACTCAAAAAGAAGTCTGTATGAGTTTCCTCGCTGTCATATTAAATCACTGCAAATTCATGGCTTAAAACCTCACTAATTTATTATCTTATAGTTTTTTTAGCTCAGAAGTCTGGTATGGGTCTCCCTGGGTTAAAATCAAGGTGACAGCAAGGCTGTGTTCACATGGGAGACTCCACGGGAGAATCCATTCCCCACTTATTAGGGTCACTGGCACAGCTCAGTTCTTCGCCATTGTAGGACCACCAACAGTCCTGTGTTCTTGCTGGCTGGGAGCTGAGAGCTGATCTCATCTTCTACAGATGGCCTGCGTGTCTCGGTTTGTGACTCCTTTCTTCCATCTTTAACACTGACAATGGCCAAACTCCTTTCACATGAATCTTTTTCTGACCCACTCTTCTGCCTTCCGCTTCTACTTCTGAGGACTCATGTGACTAGACTGGGCCTGCCTGGAGAATACAGGAGGGGTTCCCCAAATTTTGCATTTTTATTTCTAGCCAAATTTGTTAATCTGTGCAGCAGTGGCTTTGCTCTTGAAAATTCTAATAATTCAGACATAACCAGGCAGTTCTCAAACTCTGAAGTGATGATTTCCTGGAAATCATACTAAAAAGTAGAACTCGGCAGGCACGGCATTACGATCTGGGATTCTGTTAAGTATCATGAAAGCCAGTTCTACTATTAAAACTGGTATTATGCTCCCAAGTCCTGCAAAATAAGCACAAAGGTATAGATCAAATGTGCAAGTAGACACAAACACATAAAATGCAGATGTGGGTTCAAACTAAGATGCTAATCATTTCGAACTTTATTATTGATTTGACATCTTAAAATGCAGGCTGTTTCTGAGATGATTTGCATGGTCCAAGTCTCCTTTTAAAAGCTAATAAGCATTAGTGCCACCTATTTTTTTTTTAAGATTGTATTTATTTGACAGACAGAGATCACAAGTAGGCAGAGAGGCAAGCAGAGAGAGAGGGAGAAGCAGGCTTCTGGCTGAGCAGAGAGCCCGATGCGGGGCTCAATCCCAGGACCCTGAGATCATGACCTGAGCCGAAGGCAGAGGCTTAACCCACTGAGCCACCCAGGCGCCCCAGTGCCACCTTTTTTTTCCAAAAAAGATTTTATTTATTTACTTGAGAGAGTGTATGTTGGGGAACAGCAAAAGGGGAGAGAGAAAATCTCAAGCAGATTCTGTGCTGAGCTCAGAGCCTATTGTGGTACTCGATCTCATGACCCTGAGATCACGACCTGAGCCGAAACCAAGAGTCAGATGCTTAACCAACTGAGCCACCCAGCCTCCATCTTTGGAATAAAATCATAGAGGGGCACCTGGGTGGCTCAGTGGGTTAAGCCTCTGCCTTCAGCTCAGGTCATGATCTCAGGGTCCTGGGATTGAGTACTGTATCGAGCTGTCTGCTGGGCACGGAGCCTGCTTCCTCCTCTCTCTCTGCCTGTCTCTCTGCCTGCCTCTCTGTCTACTTGTGATCTCTCTCTGTCAAATAAATAAAATCTTTTAAAAAAATCATAGAAATCATAGAATTTGTTTTCTTAAGAAGGTTATATGTAACAGGCAGATACATTCAGAATTACTCTGTTCATATTAGAGCCGTCTAGAATGAGTGCGTCATACAAGTTGGTTGATGTGTTTTATTGTACTAATGAATTAAAGAAAACATTTCAAAGGACTCTGAATTCCTTTCCACTTTCTCAAAACATTTTCATTGTATTTGGAGCATCCTTCAGAATTAGATAAAACATGAAGGCTATAAGAAAGTCTTATTTAACAACTACAAGGTCCTCACATGTCTTGAAAAGTCATACAGATAATATAAGCTGGAGAGAACCTTCAACAAATCTTAAAAAGATACTACAAAATGACCTGGCATGGGGCACCTAGGGGCTCATTCTGTTAAGCCTCCAACTCTTGATCTCAGCTCAGGTCTCAATCTTGGGGTCCTGAGTTCAAGCCTCATGATCAAGCTCCATGCCCAGTATGGAACCTGCTTTAAAAAAATTAGCTGGTGATGTCAGAATGGCTAAAATTAGCAAGTCAAGAAATGACAGATGCTGGCGAGGATGCGGAGAAAGGGGAACCCTCCTACACTGTTGGTGGGAATGCAAGCTGGTGCAACCACTCTGGAAAACAGCATGGAGGTTCCTCAAAATGTTGAAAATAGAACTACCCTGTGACCCAGCAATTGCACTACTGGGTATTTACCCTAAAGATACAAACGTAGTGATCCGAAGGGGCACATGCACCCGAATGTTTATAGCAGCAATGTCTACAATAGCCAGACTATGGAAAGAACCTAGATGTCCATCAACAGATGAATGGATAAAGAAGAGGTGGTATATATACACAATGGAATACTATGCAGCCATCAAAAGAAATGAAATCTTGCCATTTGCAACGACATGGATGGAACTAGAGGGTATCATGCTTAGCGAAATAAGTCAATCAGAAAAAAACAACTGTCATATGATCTCCCTGATATGAGGAAGTGGAGATGCAACGTGGGGGAGTTAAGGGGGTAGGAGAAGAATGAATGAAACAAGATGGGATTGGGAGGGAGACAAACCATAAGTGACTCTTAATCTCACAAAACAAACTGAGGGTTGCTGGGGGGAGGGGGGTTGGAAGAGGGGGGTGGAGTTATGGACATTGGGGAAGGTATGTGCTATGATGAGTGCTGTGAAGTGTGTAAACCTGGCGATTCACAGACCTATACCCCTGGGGATAAAAATACATTATATGTTGGGCGCCTGGGTGGCTCAGTGGGTTAAGCCGCTGCCTTCGGCTCAGGTCATGATCTCAGGGTCCTGGGATCGAGTCCCACATCAGGCTCTCTGCTCAGCAGGGAGCCTGCTTCCCTATCTCTCTCTCTCTCTCTGGCTGCCTCTCCATCTACTTGTGATTTCTCTCTGTCAAATTAAGAAATAAAAGCTTTAAAAAAAATACATTATATGTTTACTTAAAAAATAAAACAAAAATTAGCTGGTGATGGCATACAATTATATGACTGTTGCCATGCTCATGCCTTTCAGTGTGTAGTGCAGAGGAAAACACTGAAACCTGGATGTTACTTTGTGAACACCTGTGAAATAGGAACAGTAAAAGCACAAATGGAGACTGTCTATGCCACTCAGCCTTTGAGCATTAAACTGGATTCTCCTGCAAGTCAGTATGGCCAGAAAAGTGCCATTATTTTTTTCAGAGAGAGAAAGAGAGCGAGTGAGCACTCATGCACATGAGCACAGGTGGGGGAGGGGAGGGGCAGAGGGAGCAGCAGGCTTCCAGCTGAGCGGAGAGCCTGATGAGGGTCTGGATCCCAGGACCCTGGAATCATGACTTGAGCTGAAGGCAGAAACTTAACTGAGCCACCCAGGTGCCCCAAAAGTGCCATTTCTAAACTTGGGGGTGAGTGTGGGAATGTTCTGGACTCAGAAGTAGGTATTTTTAATTCTCTGGACACTGTTTCCTTTCTATTATGGAAGGTATAGGGGCTTGACTGAATTTTTTATTTAAAAGCCTTGAGCACTTACTATATTTTACAGCACTAACATTTGAGAAGGAAACTTCATGAGAATGATAGGTTGTAGGTCAAGTTCTGTTGGGTGTTCGTGGGCTACTGAACTATGTTAGTGCTTATGCCATATGTCTGTCCCTTCTCTCTCCCCCTTTTTCCTTCCCACATTGAAGTCTCTCACTGCCAAGTATTCTTAGAAATTCTAAATTACCTTTTCTTTTCCCCTACAGCTTGCCCTGTAACATCTTCTATGTTCACGTTTTGTTTCTCTAGTTTCAAAAATACTTTGCTTGCACTCATCAGTGGGATAAGACCATGCCATCTTTAAAAAAGCATACTTTAAAAAAGACTGTGTCTGGCTGGCTCAGTCGGTAGAACATGTGAGTCTTGATCTTGGGGTCATGAGTTCAAATCCTACATCGGGTGTAGAGCTTACTTTAAAAAAAGGGGGGGGAGGGTGCCTGGGTGGCTCAATGGGTTAAAGCCTCTGCCTTTGGCTCAGGTCATGGGTCCTGGGATCGAGCCCCGCATCGGGCTCTCTGCTCAGTGGGGAGCCTCCTTCCTCCTCTCTCTCTGCCTGCCTCTCTGCCTACTTGTGATCTCTCTCTGTCAAATAAATAAATAAAATATTTTTTAAAAAAACGTAATTATCATATGCAGTGAGAGTTCTCTGAATCCAAGAGCTAGAAGTAACCTTACAAATTACTCTTTGTCATACCTTTATACCTTGGAAGAGAATGTGATATTCATGTTCGATCACTTTTCCTTCCTGCATGGTTGTATTTGATGACTCAACCTATTCTTAATTTATATTTCCTTTTTATTAGTTTATCCCATTCCATCAACTGTATTACAAATTAATGTTTAAGACTGGTTTACTACAAAATCCTCAACTAGATTTGACTTTTAAGTGAGCCTACATTGGAGCTTTTCTCTTCTCTGCAATTAACTCACTCAATTCCTTATTAACTCACTTAGTCTGACCTAGCTAAAATTGAAACAAAATTTTGAAAAGTATGTGGCTGTTCGAGGTTGTGAATTGGCTATCCAGTCCCTTAGCACAACCAAAATGAAACAATTTTCATTCATTATGAGCACTTTCCTACAAAGGTTGTGTGTATGTAATCATTTCTGAGTGATTCACAGCTAAACAAACCAACATTTTGATCTTAAGGAGACGGAAGACCTGGATCATCTGTGCAGATCATTCCCTTAAGAGTGTTGAATTTCTTCATTTGATATATGCAGTAATCTAATATATCACAGTCTCATTAGAGAGTAAGTTATGCCTATCTTTCCTACGAAAAAACTAATCCAAAATCCTGATTCTGTTTCTTGCTTGCTGATAAATACCATGATGCTGGCACAGACTGAAAGTAATTTTAGTAGAAGCAATTTACCAATGACCAAAATACTTTAGTCATGGTTCATCAAATAGTAATTTGATAAAGAGAATAAGATTATAATCTGTTCCAAGACTGCAAATCACTCTTGGACTTAAGAGTGATTTGACTTGTGTTCACATATTCTTTATCATAATGGGAAAAACTATTTTAGACAAATTTATGTTTTAAAGCTTGTATGTTTGCACTTGAATGATAACATGTTTTGTGCGTCTAATTTGAAAAAAGGAATGGCAGACTAGGAAGAAAGGAGCTGTGACTAAGGCTTAGGAGACATGAATTTAAAATTAGTATTCAAAAAATTATCCATATTTACTTGACTTAATTGTTTTATACTTAAAAGGACTTCAGCCTATTTGCCCAGGTTTAGCAAATATTAGATTTAAATTAAATAAATTGTCCTTATATCAAAAATGTTTAAAACATTTTAGGTATGTCTCCTGAGGCAAGGGAGACACAAGCAAAAATAAACTATTGGGACTACATTAAAATAAGAAGATTCTGCACAACAAAGGAAACAACCAACAAAATTAAAAGACGTTAATGAATAGGAGAAGATATTTGCAAACTACACATCCAATAAAGGGTTAGTATCCAAAATATATAAAAAACTTACATAACTCAATAACAAAAAGATAGATAATCCAATTAAAAAATGGGCAGAAGTCATGAACAGATGTTTTCTCCAAAGAAGACATCCAGATAGGCAACAGAAACATGAAAATATAACTCAACATCACTCATCATCAGGGAAGTGCAAATCAAAACTACAATAAGCTATTACCTCTCACCATTTAGAAAGTCCAGAATCAAATGCACAAGAAACAACAACTGTTGGTGAGGATGTAGAGAGAAGAGAACCCTTGTATGCTGTTGCTGGTAGTGCAAAATGGTAGAACCAGGGTGGAGGACAATATGCAGGTTCCTCAAAAAATAAAAAATAGAGCTACTCTACCATCCAGTAGTTACACTACTGGTATTTACCCAAAGAATGCAAAAACACTAATTCGAAGGTGTACATGCATCCCTATGTTTATTACAACATTATTTACAAGAGCCAAACTATGGAAGCAGCCATTGATAGATGAATAGATAAAGATGGTATGGTACACATCCGCAAGTACATGCACACACACACACCAGAATAGTGCTCAATCATAAAAAAAAAGAACGAAATCTTGCCATTTGCAACAACATGGGTGGATCTACAGAGTGTAATGCTAAGTGAAATAAATCCGAGAAAGACAAATACCATATGGTTTCACTCATATGTGGAATTTAAGAAACAAAAGAAATGAACAAAGGAGAAGAAAGAGAGAGACAAACCACGAAACTGACTCTTGACTATAGAGAACAAACTGATGGTTACCAGCAGGGAGTGGTTGAAATAGGTCAAGGGGATTAAGAGGACACTTACCGTGATGAGCGCTGAGTAATCTGTGGAACTACTGAATCACTCTGTTGTACACCGGAAACTAACACAACACTGTATGTTAACTACACTGGAATGCAAATTGAAAAAAAAATAAACAGAAGGACACATGGGTGGCTCATTTAGTTAAGTGTCTGACTCTTGATTTCAGCTCAGCTCATGATCTTGGGGTTGTGAGATCGAGCCCCACGTCCAGCTCTGAGTTCAGGATGGAGTCTGCTTGAGATTTTCTCTCTCTCTCTTCCTCTCCCTCTACCCTTCCCCCCACTCTAAATCAATAAATAAAATCTTAAAAAAATAAAAATATTTAAAATAAATGGTTTTTACACATTACTTGGTTAACAATAGAAATAAGGCATAGCTGTTACGATGAATGAAAACAACATACTCTAAAACAAAACAGTTGATAGATTGGGGTTTTTATTTATATTCTAACCATTAAATATATATTTATTTTGAATTATTTGCTGGAATGCATATTAGGTTAAAGAGGGCTAATAAAGAAGCCTTGAACCCAAGTGTGGGATTCAGTTTTTGTTCAGGAAGCTGAGGATTCATTGAATACTTTTGAGCAAGAAAGCGACTTTCAGAGTTATAAATACAGTCACAGTATGTGAAGTAGCTATGATGTGACAAATATGTACTTTATATTAATAACCAAATCCAAATAAGAAGTAATAGATGTCAGAAGCATGGTGTAGGGACAGTGACAGTATAGAGAAGTTAAGGATAGGAACATATTAAGAATATTCAGTAGTATTTTGACAGTTGACTGGACATAGGAGATTGGGAAGAAACAGGAGTCAAAGATGATTGAAATACTTTGATGATAACGATTTTCTTCTAGAATCCAAAATATCCTATCTATGGCTCTCTTGAATGCATGACACTTAGATTCCTGAACTTTCTTCTGTCTGACCAAGCTTCCCAAAATGATCACTGAGAACTATGTAGTCTGGGGCAGTGGCTGGCTCGGTTGTTGGAGCGTGCCATTGATCTTGGGGTTGTGAGCTTGAGCCCCATATTGGGTATAGGGATTGCTTAAAAAATAAAATCATTAATAAAATAAAATCTTTAAGAACGATGTAGTTGAATTGGTTTCCATTGAGAGTGCTTTTAAATAAACTAATGTTCTCATTAAAGTGGGATCTATGAAAAGATTAGATTTTGGAGATGAAAAATGACTTACTGGGGGCACGTGGGTGGCTCAGTGGGTTAAGCCTCTGCCTTTGGCTCAGGTCATGAACTCAGGGTCCTGGGATCGGGCCCCGCATCAGGCTCTCTGCTCAGCAGGGAGCCTGCTCCCCTCTCTCTCTGCATGCCTCTCTGCCTACTTGTGATCTCTGTCTAAATAAATAAATAAATAAAGACTTTAAAATAAATAAATAAAAAGGAAAAAATGACTTACTGCTTCAAGAAGTAGCTGGTGTAGATGGGGTGAGTGAGGGAAGTAGTGTATAGCAGCATTTTCCAACTAGCTGGGCAGAATTTTAACACCTCGATTCTTTATTCTCCTTACCTACTTGGTGATTCTCCCCTGTCTCCTTCTCACCTATACTCTGAGAGTCAGAAATTATAAAGTGGGGTGCGAAACACCGGTTTAAAAGACTATAGGGAGGTGCCTGGGTGGCTCAGTCGGCTTAGAGTCTGCCATCGGCTTAGGTCACGATCCCAGAGTCCTGGGATCCAGCCCTGCATCGGGCTCCCCGCTCAGCAGGGAGTCTCCTTCTCCCTCTCCCTCTGCTGCTCCCCCTGCTGTGCTCTCTCTCTGTCAAATAAACAAAATCTTAAACTTTTTAAATAAAAAAATGAAAGACAGTAGGAAGGAAGGAAAGGAAGCTTCTGTCTTCTTGCTTAATATCCCTCTTTCCTACTTACTTCCAACAGATCAAAGCAGTACTTCATTACTCCTTCACAATTCCTAACCGGCTTCTGCAAAACACATACACACGCAGTCTGAGAGTGCTCTGATTATCTTCTACTTAAAATTCTTACTTACGGGCTTCTTGGTGGCTCAGTCACTCAAGCATCTGACTCTTGATTTCAGCTCAGGTCCTGATCTCAGGGTCCTGGGATCGAGTCCCACATCAGGCTCCCTGCTCAGCGGGAAGCCTGCTTCTCCCTCTCCCACTCCCCCTGCTTGTATTCCCATGCGCACTCTCTCTCCCGCACTCTCTTTCTGACAAATAATTTGTTTAAAAGGAATATTTAATATTTAAAGTAAACAAATAGAGTCATGGTCCATAAATACTTTCCCCAAAGGAGTCCTTCCATATTGTTACTGTGCTGTGGAAAAAAAAACTTACAAAAGTATTTTTGTAGAGCTTTTTTGTTCTATCAGCAGAGCTGTCTGTAGCTGGTTCTTGAAATAGCCTTGTGATACGGAATTGAACATTATCAACTTGCTCAAATAGTTTTCTAGCAGTCCAGTAAAGTGGTGGATCTTGATGGTATTTGAGGAGAAAAACCAGAAGCCATTTCTAAGGCTAAAAACTTCACTTTAACCCTTAGACTATGATACTTGAATTTGTGGGTAGGTGGGTGCACTATAAAGGACAGTAAACATTTTTTGCATCTCCTAACAACTTGAGAGAGGTAGGCAGTGCTTATGTACGCATAGCACGAGAGAGTTAACTCAGAGTTTGATGAAGAAAAAGAACACCCTGGGGCACGTGGGTGGCTCACTCATTTGGGTGTCTGACTCTTGATTTCAACTCTGGACATGATCTTGGCAATGTGAGATTCAGCCCTATGTTGGGCTCACGTGGTGGGCACGGGACCTGCTTAAGATTCTCTTGCTCCCTGTCCCTCTGCCTCCACCCCCCTCTTAAAAAAAAAAAAATCTTGGGGCACCTGAGTGGCTCAGTTGGTTGGGCAACTGCCTTCAGCTCAGGTCATGATCCTAGAGTCCTAGGATCAAGTCCCGCATCAGGCTCCCAGCTCCATGGGGCGTCTGCTTCTCCCTCTGACCTTCTCCCCTCTCACACTCTCTCTCACGCTCTCTCTCAAATAAATAAATAAATAATCTTTAAAAATATATATATAGTATGATACTGGCATTAAAAAAAGGACACACAGGGGCACCTGGATGGCTCAGTGGGTTAAGCCTCTGCCTTTGGCTCAGGTCATGATCCTGGGGTCCTGGGATCGAGCCCCGCATTGGGCTCTCTGCTCAACAGGAAGCCTGCTTCCCTTCTTCTCTCTCTGCCTGCCTCTCTGCCTACTTGTGATCTCTCTCTCTGTC
>NC_081575.1:31395080-31445589 GCF_022355385.1 Mustela nigripes
TCTCTGCTCAGCAGGGAGCCTGCTTCCCTCTCTCTCTCTCTGCCTGCTTCTCCATCTACTTGTGATTTCTGTCAAATAAATAAATAAAATATTAAAAAAAAATCTTAATGGTTACACAGAAGTGTACAAAATGGAAAATAATTTTAATATGAAATATTATGCAAATTTGGTTCTTGGCTTCCGTTTGGTTCTTTGCTCCATTTTTGGAGCATCATCCTGAGATGAGCTTAAAAGAAGTGTGATTCCCAGATTCATGTGGTTGTCTGATACTTTTTCTTGTATTACCTTGCCCTGTCTGAAAAATACTGGTTGTGATATTGAAACATTGATTTGGGGGCGCCTGGGTGGCTCAGTGGGTTGGGCCGCTGCCTTCGGCTCGGGTCATGATCTCAGCGTCCTGGGATCGAGCCCCGCATCGGGCTCTCTGCTCAGCGGGGAGCCTGCTTCCTCCTCTCTCTCTGCCTGCCGCTACCTGCCTGTAATCTCTGTCTGTCAAATAAATAAATAAAATCTTTAAAAAAAAAAAAAAGAAAAGAAACATTGATTTGATTACATCACATTAAACATGCTGTATTAAAACATGATTGATTCAATACTGAAATTTTTATCATATTCATTGAAATGATTAGAGATGCCTCTAGGTCCTTGCAAAATCAAGGTTGAGATTTGTTACATTATTACTGGCTTTAAAGACAGAGAGGCAGTGAGACTCAGAGCTGCCAATTATAATTCTTAAAACCAAATGCAATAGGCTATTACTTTGTAAGTTTAAAAGTCTTACTCTTTGGGTTTTTTGTCATGTTTCCTTTTAAAAGAGAAATAAACATTCCCTTAAGATCTGGTCATGAATTATTGACTATGAAGTTGAATATAACTAGGAAATTCAGAAAAGACAGAAAAGGATAGGATTTTTAGCACTTGATTAATGATTCTTCTGTTCCCAAAGAGACTTATCTCAGTGATTTCTAATTGGTTTTGAGTTTGTGGAAATCTGCCTTTATAATAAACTCAAAAAAATTGGGTAACTTGGATGTTTAAGTATTTACTAAACTGACATTTTAGGCAGGCAGAAGCACAATTCTTTAATAACATGCTCTTCCATTGAAATGCACCATTAGCGCGGTGCCTGGATGGCTCAGTGGGTTAAGCCTCTGCCTTCGGCTTGGGTCATGATCACAGAGTCCTGGGACTGAGCCCTGCATCGGGCTCTCTGCTCAATGGGAGCCTGCTTCCTCCTCTCTCTCTGCCTGCCTCTCTGCCTGCTTATGATCTCTGTCTGTCAAATAACTAAATAAAAAATAAAAAAGTAAAAGAAATGCACCATAGCTCAACAGTCAAATTTCAAAGTTGGTGGCCTACAGATAATAGAAGTAAAATGACCCCTTGGTTAACAAATCTTCTGGGAGCAAAAGCAAAAAGCTCCTTCAAGGAAAGTTGGCCAGGGTACTGGGGCTCCCGTTGTAGTTTCTTCATTTGGGGGTAGAAGAAGGAGGCATGCTCCCTGCCTTAAGTACAGCTAGACTTCTCAGTGGTAGGCCTGGTGCTGGTTGTAGCGTGGGTCTTCCCTACATAGGGCGTATGCATAGCCAAGCGATTGTAACTATTATTTTCCCTGTGTCCTGGGAAGGGGGTTATTGACAGTGATGGGAGCACATGCTGTTTTCCCAAGCTCACAACTACATATCGCCATCTCCCTATACTACTATCTCTTGTGGGCTCTCTTACCCTGTATGGCTTCTTAGGGCAAGGGAGTTCTGACTTAGTTATTTTATATATAGTAGGTATGGAATCGGCATTTAGGAAGGAATTCTTTACTTACTCATTTCTCTCTACTTCAGATATGTATGTATCTATCTATAGCCTTTAGTACAATATTAATAAGAAATATGAAGAATGAGGGGCACCTGGGTGGCTCAGTCAGTTGAGCATCTGCCTTTGGCTCAGTTTGTGATCCCAGAGTCCTGGGATCAAACCTCACCTCTGACTCCCAACTCGGTGGGGAGTCTGTTTCTCCCTCTCCTTTCTCCTCTCCCCCCAACTCATGCTTGCTTGCTCACTATCCCTCTCTCTCTCTCTCTCTCAAATAAATAAAATCTTTTTTAAAAATGTGAAGAAGGAGAAACAGTATATGAACCAAGATTCTAAACAGAAGAATTTTCTGGGTCTAGATACATGAGGCTTGATACTGTTTAAGTGGTATATCAATTTTACAAGATGAAGAAAGACTAAAGTATTCAAATATGGTAGATAGAGGGAACAAACATTAATTTTAAAGTTTTTCAGGGACAGGATTGAGATACTCAGTGCAAATGCTTTATGCATTGGATAATTAACTTTCATCCTGTCATAGTTATCTAATGGAGGATCATTTGTCATTCCATTTGTTTAGCCGGATTCCCTCATCTGTGTTGTAGTGCTATTTCTGTGATAGTGATGGGTGGCTTTGGAATTCAGAATGTGTTCCCTTAAATGTTGGTATCAGTAATGGAGAGATCTCCCTAAATTTGATCTGAGTTATATCCTGAGATAGGCTACCTGCTTACCCTCCATGTGTCACGAGAATGGCATGAGAGATCTTTAGCATTGGTATTGTTTTTATGGAAGTGGGAAAAGTCGGTGCTTTTAGACTGAATTAATCCAACCAAAAAAATTACTTTCCTGTAACAGAACGTGTCTTTCTGAGATCTTGCTTGCATTTATCAATTAAGCATTGAAATGACAGTTGGCTTAGGTCCTGTCTATCTGTCTTTCTTTCTCTTTCTTTCTTTCTTTCTTTTTTTTCAGGCTTGGTATAGTGGGAATACAGGTTCTGGGATCAGACTCAAGTTCAAATCGTAGTTTCCAGACTCATGGTGAAGCCTTAAACTCTCGGAGCTTCAGTTTCCTATCTTGAAAATGGGATTGCTCTGAGGATTAAGTAGCCCAGAGAATGCGTTTGGCACAATGCCCAGTACATAGCAGGTGCTGGCGTAAACGATCTTATTCCTATGTTAAAACTGACATCAGCTATTTATTATTGTGATTTTATTTTAAATGTGACAGACACATGCATATAAGAAGCCTCTTTAGAAAGTCATTTTGCAGTCTGACACTATTACCTTGAACGGAGCATTTTTCTCTTTTGTGGATTCTGGTATTGCTGCAGCACAAAGAAAGCCTTGGAAAGATTAGCCTCCATTTTATAGGCTACATGCTAAAGATTTCCATTACTGAATTCATTGCAAGTTGACAATAAGGTACTTAGACTTGTGTCATTAAAAAATACAAATAAATAGCTAACCAAAGCTTTATCTTTTTTTAATTTCTTTCAGGCAAGCACCTCAGGAAGAGCCCCGTTCTCCATTGTTTCTTAAACAGCAACTAATTTAGGTCTTATTAGGAAAAATTGCTATGATATTTGTAATTTCTTTGTGTAATGATACTGTGAGTGCCATTTTCACTGGGATGTAGCTTTAAAACATTGGAAATCTTTAAGGTTTTTTTCCTTCCTTTTTGTGAAAATACCAGGCTTATTTTATATGTATTTCTTTATTTCATAAGTTGGGATTTTCTTGCTGATTTTTAAAAAACCATTTCTCATTGCTTTAATGGAAGTTGAGTGAGTGAGAGAGAGAGAGAGAGAGAGAGTGTGTGTGTGTGTGTGTCATTCAGTTTTTGTTTGGGAGGGTTGAAGGAGTATATCTGAGATTCCAACTTGTGTGAGGTAGGAGGGTTGTTAAGATCTTTAGAACTAAAAAAGAAGATCTTTAGAATTCAAGGCAGTGTACATGCTTCGAAACTATAGAAAAATCTATGGGGAATAACTTCTACCATCTTAAGTTTTTAATTTATTTCTCAAGGGTGGAAGGAAATACCTTGACAGATTTAGCACTCAAATTCAAATGAGTATGAGAACAGGTGGCTAAACTTCTCCCCCACCTGCCATATAACTTCATCACAAGAAATGTTTCATTTAGCAAATGCCACGGCTAGCAGACACTTCTCTGTTTCAGAGCAGAAAAACAAATGGAGGGGGAGTACTTCTTTGAAGAAAACCTTTTTCTTGATTTTCTTTTTAAATTGTGAGTGTGACAAATACGTGGTTTATTTTTCTGGGGGAACGGGAGGTGGAAAGCATGAGGCACTGCCTTGATCAACTAACCCTATGTGTCGCCTTGTTGTCCCATTCACGACTTGCGTTGCTGTTGTTACTTATATGCTGTTTTGTTATTCCTGCTCTTCTTGCGTGCTAACCCACTGGGTGCTAACTGTCAGGATAATATTACTCTGAGAAATTACAACATCTGTATAGCATTCTTAACACTAACTTAGAAACCCCTGCTCTTTTGTCACGGTGGAATTGTGTTATTAAAATCATTGATGGGGGAAGAACATGGGACTCTTGTTCTTGGGATGATGAGTTCGAGCCCCGTGTTGGGTATAGAGATGAGTTTTTTAAAAATCTTTAAAAAATACACTGATAGGTTTAACCACTTTGTAATATAATGGTGCTATGAAGCTAACTGGGAACTAAACAGAGAAAAGTTAAGTTTTCTCTGATTCATCCCTCCAAGCCACCTAGAATATCTCCACCAAAAACAGTCAAGTGTTTCACGTGTTTTTGTGCTAATAATCTCAAAGAGCGCTAAAACAGCCCCTTTTCCTCGACAAGGACGTTAGCGCTCACCTAGCTTTCTGCGTAACATCTAGTGCTTGCAGTGAGAGAAAGCAAGAAACTGAGATCGGCATTTCTTCGTTTATCAAGCTAAGACCCCAGTTTTTAAACCCAAAAGTACTCATCCCCGGGGGTTGGGGGTGAATTTTTAAAATTTTAATCCTATGTATCTATTTGGGTAGGGAGCTTTGGAAGAGTGTTTGAGGCTTTGGAGCCAAATGATGCAATTGTGAGATGTTCTTCCCTTACTCACACTGCACGCCAACAAGCCCAGTTGCTGCAGTGAATTCTGAGAGTATGACTTCCTTATAGAAGACAAATCAAACTATTAACCTCTGCAGAACTCTTCACTATAGAAAACACATTTCAGCCAGATTGACAGAACACTCTGGCTGCAACCTTCCTACCAGGTCAGACGTGGAACACACAACCCTCGGTCGTCCCAGTGTTCACTGTGCCCATTTGAAGATTTTTAAAAACCTTAAAAATCCGTTTGAGTAAACAGTGCCACGTAGACAGCGCATGTTTCCACTAGTTTCAAAAGTGTATCTTCAACTCCGTGCGTTTATAAATTTAAAGAGGGAATCTTTGCTGTAATTTGCATATTCTGGGCTTCTAATGAACCTGAACATTTTTCTCTCTGTTAACCATCTGGACTTACGTCTTTCTGACTGGTGTGCTCATAGCATCTACACATTGCCCTTGGGGGTGATTTTTAAATTGTGGAAATTTTTTTAGGCAAGATCAGCACGTTAGCATCACCCTGCTAACCTGATAATTGCTTCGACTTTCTGTTTCTTTTGACCACCTTTGCAATGCTTTCAGTAAAATGATGATCAGACAGTGCTTCTATCTCTCCCCTAATGCTCTTTGAAAAAGTAATTGTTCTCTTTGAACAAGCATACAGTCGAGTGATTCATGTACACTTTGTGAAAGATGGCTTTGGTGCTCTGTGGTTGGTCATTGTTAAGAAAATAAGCTGTGTCCCGTGGCAGGGGGATGGGCTGGAAGGCCTGATGCAATGTACCAACGTAGCAAGATTTGAGTTTGGGACAGAAAAGTGACGAACATACCGCTCTCCTGTGGATAATTTTATAGCATTGATCCAGGCCGAATTTGCTTGATTCAAAGTCAGCATGTGAAAGTGAACCCAAATAGCATTTGTTTTAAGCAGAACTCTGAAATTCTTATTCTTAGATGCATTTACGTAGAACAAAAGCTTTCCTGCATAACTGTCTTCTAAGCTTCAAAGCCATTATCTACTTATCTACTGTAAACACTTGCTTGTTCAAGTTGTGGAGCTGGAGGAAACAGAGGTATTTTATTGTTAGGTAGTCTTAGAAGAATTAGTGGTAATTAACAATCCCACTGTGTTTCTTACTGCCAACATTGTGATGTAGTGTCAACCCTCAGACCGGGAAGTCATTTAGAACATGAAATTGCTTTAGAAAAATTTTCCTGAGTACGTTAATCCCTCTGTATGAGGGTTTCTCAATCTCAGCACTCTTGACATTTTTGCCTAAGCACATCTTTGCCGTGGAGAACTTTTCTGTGCCTTGGTGGGAGGTTTAGCTGCATGCCACTAGACGAAGGAAGCACCCCCCCCCTTTGCAACGATAAAACACAGCTCCAGACGTCCCCAAATGTGGGGAGGGGAGAGACAAAATCCCCTTGGTCCCCTGACCTCTTCTTACAACCCCTGGTCTTTTTTATTGCTTTGAACCACATGACTTGAAAAATGAGTATTTAAAAACTTTTGTTTGTCTTTGGAATTACTCAGAGAATCATTCCTTTAAGGAGAGCTTTTACCTCCTTGCAGTGCTGGAAAGCAGTGCTCTTCACATCCAGTCAGTAAACTTGGTGGAAAGGAGACGGAAGAGAATTTTGAATCTGCTGAGAAGGTTGACATGGCATGTGCTGTTACTGATGCAGAAATAAAAGGGAGGGCTCTGAATGTTAAAAAGTCAAAGTATGTTGAGACAAAGTCATGAAGAAGATGACTTTAGTGAAGGCTTCTTCAGCAAATTTTGAAGTAATTAATTAGAAAGCCCACCATTTTATCTTGCCAAGAAAGGGCTACATTTTCACATTCTGCTTTTTGATTTTAGGAGCTAGAGACAAATGACAAGCAAACAAGTTGTTATCTGTGATTTCTTCAAAAAAAGCAATTTCCAGGATATGTCATAGGCACAATGTGGCTTCAGCTTCATTCCTGTCTCTTTTACATCTGTGGTTCTATAAAAATCATAATTGGTGGTCATTGAAAGCACTGCGTGAGGAAAGAAATGTCCACAAAAATGAGATGCTGTGTTCATTCAAATGACATGCTGAAATTCTCATGTGCTAGGTTTTGTGCAGAGAATACAGAAAATAATAAAACATTCTCCTTGGATATTTCATTAAAATTATTCTGTTTGAATGGAAATTTTCTGGTTAGGGATCCCAATCACCATCAGTCTATTTCCCACTTGTCCCATTAATTCTGTACTTTTAGGGCACCTGGGTGGCTCAGTGGGTTAAAGCCTCTGCCTTCAGCTCAGGTCATGATCTCAGGGTCCTGGGATGGAGCCCCGGATTGGGCTCTCTGCTCAGCAGGGAGCCTGCTTCCTCCTCTCTCTCTGCCTGCCTCTCTGCCTGCTTGTGATCTCTGTCTGTCAAATAAATAAATAAATAATCTTAAAAAAAAAAAAGCTGAACATGCTTAAAAAAAATTCTGTACTTTTAAATGTTGGTCTGCAAAAGCTGTTTAAAAGAATGGGTGAGTGTGTGTATGCTATATGTCATGTATAGAATTTAATTCTTTTTAAGGCTATTTCTGAAACTAGTAGAAAGCTATATTCATTTTCTGCTATGCTTATTAAAATCTTATTTAAATTATTCTCTTTATTAAATATCCATGAGGATTGAATAAAACATTGTCATGTATTATTAATTCATTTTTGGTTATACTATGGCTCTAATATTCTCAAGAAAAATTGATGTCACCCTTGAGGCCAGAATTTTGCTAATTATTACAAGATTTAAAGCCATCTCGTTGATGTCTGGATTCAAAAAGCAGGATCTTAAAGTATGGTAGTCTTAAAGTTTTTTTTTCTTGTTCAGACTGGTCAACTGAAGTTACAGGTATGGTAGGGAACAAGTAGTGAAATCTTCATGATATTGGATAGGCCAGAGTTAGAAAAACAAACAATTTGGGGCATCTGGCTGGCTCAGCCGGTAGACCATGTGACTCTTGATCTTGGAGTTGTGGGTTCCAGCCCCATGTTGGGGGTAGAGCTTACTTAAAAATAAAACCTTAAAAAAGAAACAGAAAGGGGCACCTGGGTGGCTCGGTCAGTTAAGCATCTGCTTTCATCTCAGGTCATGATCTCTAGGTGGTGAAATTGAGCTCCATGTCGGGCTCTGCGCTCTGCTTCTCCTCCCTCTGCTCCTCGCTCCCTCTCTCTCGCTCTCAAATAAAAAGAATCGTTAAAAAAAAAAAAGAAAAAAGAAAAACAAATAATTCAACATGTAGGAAGTTTGAGGTAAATAGCAAAAGTGGAGCTCCTAGGGCTTGAAGATGGCCTCTCCCTCTTCCTCTCCCAGTGTCCGTATTAGCCATCTATATCATGAACACACAAACCCATTCAGAGCCCCCCGCTCCCTGCTCTTGGGTGATTCAGAGACACTTTTGGCAGTGTGTACCTGAGGAAACCCAGGCCTGCCTAGTCTAAGGGGTAATAAAAGGTTGTACCATGGTAGTCAGTATCCAGTGTAACCTGAGGTCCTTCATTAAATATTTTCCATGATTTCTGTGAAACAAGCTGACCTGTTGACTACAGGTTCTCCAATGCTTTTTATGGCCTGCGAAAAATTATGAATGTAATATATACATGGGCATAGCTCGCATTCATTCTTTTTACTTTTTATTTCTTAGAAAAGATGGAAATGCCACTAGATGATAGCAATTTAACTGAATGATCCCAAAATGATGAGTAAGAGATATTGCTAGAAAAAGAAATTACTTCATGTGTGAGAGTTTTCGTTCCACTGGGGGTTGATTAGAACTATAACTAATGACAGAAGAGGAAGCAGTGTATTACTGTCACAGTTAATCTTTGACTTTTATTAATGGGGTCTTTGGAATTTGGAATCACACTAGATTTATATTCAAATCCTGACCCAACTACTTTTAATATATTTGCAACCCTAGCTAACTTACTTTTAAACTTTTAAACACTGTAGCTCATTTTCCCTACCCTTCATACAAAGGAAATAATAATAGTACCTATTGGATTGGATTATTTTAAGGATTATGTGGCATCATGTGTGTAAATTTCTGGGCAAGTACCTGATACACAGTGACCATTCAATAAATGATAGCTATTGTTTTTACCTTTCTCAAAGTAGATATTCCAAAGTACTTTTAACTGTGAATAACACAATTTGATGTTATTGCTACCTAAACAACACAATACCAAAAGCAATTTCTCTGGCACTAGAGATTAAAAAAAAAAAAAAACAAAACCCTTTGTGTGTGTAGTTTTGAATCAGCTTTTAGGTTGATTTCTCACTTCTTTTTTTTTTCTGACCTTGAAAAGTTTTTTACAAATACAGAAGATAATTTCTTCTAGGGTGTACAATTCTATCTATATCGTACTATATCGTAGTCAAATGATTGGCACTAGTTACTGGTTATTTCTCTAAACAATGCCATTATTGTGAATTATATTTCTATAGTATATAAAAGTATAGTATATAAAAGGCAACTTTTAACTTGCCTTTCTTCTGATTTATTCACCTTTTCAGATCTCTAGTGGAAGAGGAGGACCAGCACATGAAATTGTCCCTTGGAAGCAGCGAAATGGGTCTCTCATCCCATCTGCAGTCTTCCAAGGCAGGGACCACACGCATCTTTACCAGCAATACCCACAGTTCGGTGGTGTTACAGGTAATCTATACTGTCCCTTGTATAATATTTAAATGGATTTAAAAACGACCCAGGGTGTTTGTGATGTGGGATGTCAGTGGTGGGGGGTGAGGAGCGTGCATGTGTGTGGACGGGGTGCCCATGGGAACCCTCTGTCCCTGTTGTTCCATTTTGCTGTGAACCTAAAACTTCTCTAAAAAAATTAAGTTCATTAATTTAAAAAAGAGCAAACAAACATCAAGGGAGAAACCTTGAGGGGAAAACTACATAGCTTCCTGATGTTAAAACAAAACAAAAAAAAAAACAGAAAAAACAAACCCAGAGTGTACTCTTTGTTTGGTTTGTATGAGGGAGGTCTTGCTGTTGGCCACTTTCTTATAGAATGTTATGTCTGGCAACATTGACTTTCCATTCTGTCTCTGCCGATCTACATATCACCAAGTCCCTACGCTGAATTTCCTGGTTCCTCACTAGTGACCTGTTTTACTGTCACCTTTATCATAGCCTGAAGATCATACTTACTTGCAGTCTCAGCTCGCATTGATGATAGTAGGTGTGGGAGTATGGATAAGGATGGCTGGATGCAAACACACTGTGAGATGTAAGAGGTAATAACTGACCTCAAAGGAGAGGACAGAAATACAATAAAAAGCCAAAAAAATCCCACACAAAACAAAACCCCAACCTATCAAAAACTGCAACCTGGAGCTAATTAGCACAAGGACAAGTAGTCCTGATACTTCCCGCGGTTGTGGACACCCCCTGACCTCTGTTGCATGGCTGAATTAGGAAACAATATACTACTGGATGTTCCTCAATGTCTTCTAGATAGAGCCAAATTATATCAGTGCTCCCTCTAGTAAGATAAAAAAAAAATTGTTCTGAATGTATTTTTCAAAGCAATCTCCCCAGGTGAATTTCATGCATATTCCTGGTCAATGACCATTAAGGTAAAGCAGTATATAGTATATAGTATATGGTGTTTGGTAGGCAGTATAGCATATAATGTAATAAGAGAGCCGTCCGCTTGCTGTATGGCTTTGTTGGGTCATGTAATTTTTCTGGGCTTCATTTGTCTTTTCTCCAAAATGTGTCTTGACTAGGAGATCTCTAAATTCCATTCTAGTTCCCATATGTAATTCCATGAGATCATATCTTCCATTATTTTGGTTTGTAATGGGAGCTAGGTTTTATGGTTTGTTGTGTTGTGGGTCTCATCAGCAGAAATGTGAGGGTCAGGAGGGAGAAGCTTGTAATTTTTCTGGGCTTCATTTGTCTTATCTCCAAAATGTATCTTGACTAGGAGATCTCTATGTAAATGGTTTAATTGTTAGTTATTCAAGGCCATGGAGCCTTAGAAACTTTATGCTCAGTGAGAGAAGCCAGTCAGAAAAGGCTGTATTTTATATGATTCCATTCAGACAGAATGGCCAGAAGAGGGAAATATATAGAGACAGAAAGTAGACTACTGGTTCCCTAGAGTTGGAGAGAATGTGAGGATATGAAGGCGCTAACGGCTCTAGGAGTTCTTTTTGAGATGATGAGAATATCCTAGAATTGACTGTGGAATTGTTTGCACACATTATCTGTGAATGTGCTAAAAGCCACTGAACTCTACAATATAAATAAGTGCATTATATAGCATGTCAATTCATCTCAATAAAGCTGTTAAAGTTACAGGACAGTATGTAGTGTATAATCCCATCCATTGGCAGAAAAACTATACAATAAATGGGGCGATTGGGTGGCACAGTTGGTTGAGCACCCGACTCTTGGTTTAGACTCAGGTCATGATCTCAGGATCATGAGATCGAGCCCCACGTTGGGCTCAGCTCTCAGCAGCTTGAGATTCTCTCTCCCTCTCCTCCTCCTGCTTGTGCTCTCTCTCTCTCAAATCAATCACTTCTTCAAAAAAGAAAAAGACTATACGATGTATATACATATATACGAATGTAAACGCACAGCAAAAGGTCTGGAAACATTAGGGAGGCTGATGAATGTTATCGTATATTTTCTGCTCTGTACAATCTTACACTGTTTAATTTTTTTTTACAACAGAAATATGTTTGTGTATAACCTGTGTACTTTAAAAAAGATAATTGTTCACTTAACTATGGGAAACAAAGTGAGGGTTGCTGGAGGGAGAGGGGTGGTGGGCTGGGGTAACTGGGTGATGGGCATGAAGGAGAGCACTTAATGGAATGAACACTGGGTGTGAGATGCAACTGATGAATCACTACATTCTACCCCTGAAACTAATACTATGGTCTGTTAACTAAATTGAATTGAAATTAAAAATTATATATATAATGTTATTATATGCATATATAATATACATAATTGTTATATATTGTATATATATATATATATATATATATATATATATATATAAAATTATTGACAAAAACCAGTATGACTGGGTTTTAGATACTTAGACACTTGGCGATATTACCTTGTAGTTCAGCCTTTGTTGGTCCTGACTGGTGAAAGTAACTAGAGAGTTCGTATGGAGTAAAGGTGATCTTTTCATCAGCTGACTTTTGTTGTTGTTATACTATTTTCTATAGTGGCATGGAGCTACCCACTGTCTATCATTATTGCAGAACTTTGCTCTCTTTAAAAGTCCATTAAAGATGATGTTCTCACAAATGGAGATTTTTAAGTAGCAGCGGTAACAGAGAACTTTTTCCCTGTATCTAATCTTAGGTGTGTGGTTATCAAGGGAACAAGTTGGAGAAGTGTTTAATGTGTAAAAGTTATCATTGCTTTAAAATTAGCAATCATACAAACTTTGGCTTCAAAAGGCATCGAGAGTCACTGTCAGGGGAAGGGACCCATGGGGAGAAAGTGTTTTCAGAAGTCTCACTCTGCAGGGTTACCCACTGCATACCTCTAGTGGGACAGACATGAGTTTAGACCAAACCTGGATCCTAATTTTACCCCTAGTTATATGACCTTGGGAGCCCTCCATCCTCCCTGGGCCAGTTTCCTTATCTATGAAATGGTTAAGAGCTGTGAGGATTAAATGTGACAATTGATGGGAAAGTGAGGTGCATCATAAATATCCATTTTATTTTACTTCCATTTGAGTCAAAGTTACAGATTAGTTGTCTCTGTTAAACAGGCTTTCGCAAACTCAGCTGTCAAAGAAAGGGCCTAAAGAATTGTGATACCTATTAGGCTTGGATTCCTAGAACCTTGAACAGATCTCCAGAGAATCCATGATGTAGTTAGCAGAGCAAATTGCTTTCACTCAATTAAGGAAGGTTAAGCAGGGTTTGCTTGAGTGGTAACTGGTAAAATCAAGGACTATCTCATTTTCTTCACTCCTTTAGTGCTACTGTAGTTATGGTTATTTCCTATGGAAAGTTTCCTACCTTTGGCTTCAGCTATTATCCCAGGTTGTCAGCATTTTTCTTTTACTGCCCCAGTTTATGGTCATTCATTGCCTCGTACTCTTCCTTGGCAATTTTGTGCCGTAAAAACAGCTTTATGGCGATATAATTCATATACCATCTAATTCACCTGTGTAAAGTGCATAATTCAGTGGTTTTAGTTTTTAGTATACTTACGGGCTTTTGCAAATATCACCACAATCTGTTGGAGAACATTATCGTCTGCTCCAAAAGAAACCTTGTATCCATTAGCAGTCACTCCACATTTCCTTCCAACTCTTTGCCCAAACCTAAGCCACCACCAATCTACTCTCTGTCTCTATAGACTTGTCTATTCTGAACATTTCCTACCAATGGAATATGTGGTCTTTTGTGTCTGGCTTCTTTCACTTAGCATCATGTTTTTAAGGTTCATGCATGTTGTAGCCTGTATCAGTGCTTCTTTTCTTTTTATGACTGAATACTATTCCATTAAATGGATATACCACTTAAAAAAAAAATTCATCCATTCATTGATGGACATTTGGGTTTTATTTTTTCTACTTTTTGGCTATTATGAGTAATGTTTTGGCTATTATGAGTAATGCTGCTGTGAACCCTCAGGGAGAAGTCTCTGTGGACATGGTTTTATTTATCCATTTATCTTTCATGTATACCTAGGGGTGGAATTGCTGGGTCATACAGTAATTCTGTGTTTTAAACTTCTGAAGAACTGCCAGAGTGTTTTCCAATGTGGCTGCCCCATTTTCCTTATCCTTAGCACATTCTTGCCAACACTAATTATCTCTGTTTGAGTGTAGCCATATTGGTAGGTGTGACGTGGTATCTCGTGGTTTTGCATTGTACTTCCCTAATGGCTAATGATGTTGACCGTCTTTTCATCTGTGCTTATAGCCATTTGTCTATCATCTTTTAAGAACTGTCTATTCATATCCTTTTCCCAATTTGTAGTTGGGTTATTTATCTTTTTATTCGGTCATAAGAGTTCTTTGTTTATCTTAGATACAAATTCCTTATGAGAACATGACTTATCAGCATTTTTGCCAAGCCCCTTTGGTTTTATAGTCCTTTGTTGTTCTGTCATCACTGCCTGGCCAGTCCCCTGGCCTTTTTCATTTCAGTCATATGATCTTTGCTTCTGCTTAACCTTAGTAGAGTTCATAGGACAGATGGTCAAGGCAAATAGCTTGAAGACTTCTGGCTTTTCACTATTCTCTACATGTATATTTTTTTCCACACTTCAGTCTTTGCACCCACTTCCTATCCCTAAAATGCCCTTATTTTACTTTTTGTTTCTGGTAAACCCCTGTTTATTCATAATGACCCATATTAAGCAGTAAGTGATAAAACTAGAATTCTAGCTTCGCCCTAAACTCATGTCCTTCCCACAACAGTTATATAATGGATAATCCTGCAGAGTGGGAGTTCTGAAAACAGTCACTCCCCATGGGTCTGTCCCCCTGACAGCAACTTTAATAGGCTTTTGACGCGAGAGTTTGTGGGAGCCAGGCGAAGTTTCCAGCTTCTTCTAGTTCTCCCTCTTAGTCCTTGTTAATATGACCTATCAGTGAGACTCACTACATGTGGGATCTAATTTGTTGTTTCTATATGCCTCTGATCGAGTGCTGAGGTACATGGTGACTGCTTCATAAGTACCCACTATTATTATTGTAAGACTTATTATTGTCATTCAAAGAGGAAATACATACGAAGAGCCTAGCCCATCACCTGGCACAGAGGAAATACTCAGTGCTTTTCACTGCTATTATTTGTATTCTTAGCAGAATAAATGAATTTGGCTGGCAGTTATAAAAACTTTAATATATACTTGCCTCATTGATACTTTAAACAATATTGTGAGGTAGAAAAGGCCAGACTTATTCTCTCCATTTTATAGATTAGGAAACTGAAGCTCAGGGAGTTTGGGAGGCTTACCCGGATCACATAGCCAGTAACTGACAACAGCTAAGAATTGAACACGGGTTTTCTGACTGCAAATTTGTTTTTATAATCTGTTTTTGTGATTTGGTTCTTTTAATCTTGCTCTAAACTGTATTATCTTTTAAAATATAATGTCTGTAAATATTAAGTTTTCATTGACAGTTCTATTTGTGTTAAGAATAAAAGTTATTATATATTATACATAATGAAACATAATATGAATATATGAATCATATATATGATGAAATATTACTAAGCCATAAAAAAGGATGAGATTTTGCCATTTATGACAACATGGATGGACCTAGAGTATATTATGTTGAGTGAAATAAGTGAAACAGAGAAAGACAAATACTGTATGATTTCACTTAAATGTAAAATGTAAAAAAAAAAATCCAAAACAAAAAACCTAAACAAACAAAAGGCAGAAACAGACCCATAAATAGAGAACAAAACTGATGGTTACCAGAGGGGAGAAGGTTGGGGGGATGAGCAACATGGGTAAAGGGGGGTGGGAGGTAAAGGCTTTCAGTTACGAAATAAGTAAGTCACAGGAATAGAAGGCACAGCGTAGGAAATACAGTCAATGGTATTGTAGTAGTGTCGTATGGTGACAGAGGGTAGCGACACTTGTGATGAGCACAAAGTAACATATAAACTTGTCAAATCACAATATGGCACACCTGAATCTAATGTGACATTCTGTGTCAGCTATACTTCAATTTAAAAAAAGAAGGCATATGGGGTGCATGGGTGGCTCAGTGGTTTAAGCCTCTGCCTTCAGCTCGGGTCGTGATCTCAGGGTCCTGGGATCGAACCCCGCGTCAGGCTCCCTGCTCAGCGGGGAGCCTGCTTCGCCCTCTCTCTCTGCCAGCCTCTCTCTGCCTGCTTGTGATCTGTCAAATAAATAAATAAAATCTTTAAAAAAAAAGAGAAGGCATAAAGATTTAGGATAAATTATATTACATAAAAGAAAAGCTCAATAATCTAGATTGTTGAAGTTTTAGTCAAAATGAAGCTTTTTATTTATTTCATTTACCTAAAGGGCAGCTAGAATATAGAGAAATGAATATATTATTTTTCTTGGGAATAGCTTTTTTGGCACTCAGGATAGAGTACAATAAATTATCCTACTACTCCCCAGTTGATTGTGTATCATTAAGATACCAGTTGGAAGACAGCCTACCACCTTTCCTTTTAGTCTACTTTAATATATTATTACCCTGCTTTCTTAAATGAGGTTTTATTGTTGTTATTTAGCATGTATTAAAGTAACAGAGAAACTACCACATACCAACTGGTAGTTAGATATGCTATAATACATAATTTCAATTTCTGATTGTTTGTTGCTGGGACAGAGTAATACAGTTTGTTATGATTATTGATCTTGTATCTTGCAACCTCGATAAACCAAATTACTCTTTTTGTCAAGTCTGTAGGATTGTCTACGTAGACAATCATTTTGCCCATGAATAAAAATATTTATTTCATTCTTTCCAATCTGATGCTTTTTATTTCACTTTCTTGCCTTATTGCACTGCATAGGGACTCCTGAGAAATGTTGAATGGAAGTGGTTGAGTATACATTCTTGCTATTTTGCTGATGTCAGGGAGGAGAACATTCATTCTTTCACCTTTTAAGTATGATGTTAGCTGTCAGTCTGAGGAAGTTCCTTTCTGTTCCTGTTTGCTGAGAGTTGGGTTTCGTGTTTTTAATCACAGAAATGGATTTTGGGGGCGCCTGAGTGGCTCAATGGGTTAAACCTCTGCCTTCGGCTCAGGTCATGATCTCAGGGTCCTGGGATCGAGCCCCGCATTGGGCTCTCTGCTCAGTGGGGAGCCTGCTTCCCCCCACCCCGCCTGCCTCTCTGCCTACTTGTGATCTCTGTCTGTGTGTCAAATAAGTAAATAAAATCTTAAAAAAGATTTAGAAATGGATTTGGGATTTTGTCAAATATTTTTTTGCACCTATTGAGATGATCTCATCATTTTTCTTTTTAATTTGTTACTATTGTAAGTTATATTAAGTGATTTCTGAACACTAAAGAAATCATGCACTGCAGGAATAAACCCCACTTGTTGGTGATGGATTATCCTTTTTATATTTTATTAAATTTTATTTGCTAAAGTTTTAGGAATTTTTGCATCTATGCTCATGAGGAATTTTTGGTTTAGTTTTCTTAATTTTCTTACCATTGTCTGGTGTTGGTATTAGGATAATGCTGGCCTTATACAGTGAGTTGAGACGTGTTCCCTCCTCTTAATTTTTGGGATATATTTGTGTAGCATTGCTGTTATTTCTTCCTTGAATGTTTGACAGAATTCACCAGTGAAAATTTGATTTTATAGGTAGACATATAGCTATTCAATTATGGATTTCTTCTAGAATAACCTTTAGCAGCTTGTATCTTTTGGAATTTATCCATTGCAACTGATTGTCAAATTGATTGGCATACAGTTGTTCATATTTACTTATTATCCTTTTAAAAGCTATACCATCTATAGTACCATCACCTCCATCAATCCTGGTTTTGGTCATTTATATTTTTTCTCTTTATCTCCCTAATCTGTCTGGCTAGAGTTTTATCAAATGTATGGATCTTCTCAAAGAACCAGGTTTTGGGGTTTTTATCATGTTTTTCTCTTTTTGTGTCATGGTTCATCAATCACTTCTCTGATCCTTATTATTTCTACTTCCTGCTTTTGGGGATTAATCTGCTCTTCTTTTAAAAAAAAAAAAACTTATTTATTTATTTATTTATTTTAGAGAGCGCATGCATGCGGGCATAGGGAAGGAAGGGCAGAGAGAGAAAGAGTGAGTCTTGAACAGACTCCGGACCCCTAACTGACTGAGCCACCCAGGTGCCCCGGGGTTAATCTACTCTTGTATTTCTAGTTTCTGAAGGAGGAAGCTGAGATCTTTCATCAGAGTGGTAATAAATGTTCTTTGCTCTGAAATTTGTTTCGTCTGATATTATACTCCTGTCAGCTTTTTTTTTTCCCCTAAGTAAGCTTTATGCCCAACATGGGGCTTGAACTCACAACCCTAAGATCAAGAATTACATGCTCTACCAGCTGAGCCAGCCAGGCACCCCTATGCCAGCTTTCTTTTAATTTGTGTTAAATTGACAAATCTTTTGCCATCTTTCTACATCTTTACTTTGTAAATTAACATACAGTAAAATGGATTTTTTTTATTGGATTGTACCTTTATGAGTTTGTTTGGTTTTTGGTTTTGGTTTTACTTTTACAAGTTTTATTGTTTTATTTATTTATTTATTTATTTATTTATAAAGATTTTATTTATTATTTGACAGAAAGAGATACAGTGAGCAAGAGAGGGAACACAAGCAGGGGGAGTGGGAGAGGAAGGAAGCAGACTCCCCGCTGAGCAGGGAGCCTGACACGGGGCCCGATCCCAGGACCCTGGGATCATGACCTGAGCTGAAGGCAGATGCTTAACAAGTGAGCCACCCACGTGCCCCTATTTATTTATTTTTAAAGATTTTTTTATTCACCTGACAAAGCAAGCATGAATGGGGGGCAGAGGGAGAAGCAGGCTCCCAGCTGAGTGGGGAGACCAAGGCGAGGCTTGATCCTGGGACCTGGGATCACAACCTGAGCCGAAGGCAGATGCTTCACCAACTGAACCACCCAGGCGCCCCTCCATGTATGAGTTTTAACAAATACCTTGTACTTCTTTTACTCTTTGGTAGTCACATTCATCTCTGCCTCTAACTGATCTGTTTCCTGTCTCAGCAGTTTTGTCCTTTTGAGAGTATTACATAAATGGCATCGAACACTCTGGAAGCATTTCAGACTGGCTTCTTTCACTCTGTCTAATATCTCTGAGATCCATTCACTTTGTTGTATGTATCAGTTGTTTGTTTCTTTTTATTGTTGAGAAGTATTCCATGGTGTGGAACTTTGCGGGGTCTCTTTTCCATGCTCCTCCGTCTTGACCATCTCCAATACTGTCCCGTTCTCTGTGGTCCTCTGGCCTGAAAGCTGGGTTTTATTCATCCTGTTCTGCCATTCACTGACCACCGCTGAACCCAGAGCCTGGTCCAAATGCAGAGACGCATCTATTGCAGAGGAATGACCACAGGTCCTCTGACCAAAGAGGAAGTTTCCTCTCCCTCAGTTTTCGCCTTTGCCGCCCCCACTGTCACTGTTGCTGCCAACAGGGCCTTGGAATTGCCTGGAGATCAGGACGCAAAAGAGCAGAGGGAAATAAAAGTAAAGTGGATTTTTTCTGCTCTCTCTGAGTTTTGGGACTTTTCTCTGCTCCCTGATGACTGCCTCCAGGTGACATGGTACCTTAACTCCAGTTTGGGATATATTGGGGGGAAAAGTAGGGGCATAGAGTGGAACACTTGCCCTCAGTTTGGTCATACTTTGCATTCTGATTTCCTTCCCTAATTCTCTTGCTTTTATTAACCTATTTTTCATTAACTTTTAAGCTTTGTGGGGTCGCACCAAAACATCATTTATTTATTCTAGGGCAAACTTTTTCCCAGTGCTGAGGCAAATACTTACGAGTACTCTAAGGCCCTAGAAAGATAAGGTTTCCATTTTGGTGATTGGAATGAATTATGCTCAGCCCTTGGTGAGGCTTGCAGTGTTTTCTTGGGCTCCTTCTGGGTGGTTCTTTCCCCAGACAAGTACACTTATCAGTACTCACCTGAATACTTGAGGAAGACTTTTTAAATTGTATTTCATTTTATTTTACTTTATTTTTTTAAAAGATTTTATTTATCCATCTGACAGAGATCACAAGTAGGCAGAGAGGCAGGCAGAGAGAGAGAGGGGGAAGCAGGCTCCACGCTGAGCAGAGAGCCCAATGCGGGGCTCAATCCCAGGACCCTGGGATCATGACCTGAGCTGAAGGCAGAGGCTTTAACCCATTGAGCCACCCAGGTGCCCCTTATTTTACTTTATTTTATTTATTTTGTGATCTCCATAGCCCCCTCTCTATGCAGATGTCTTCTCCTGTGTTCTACCCTACAAACCTAGCTGCCTTGACTCCCACAGGACTCCAGGAGAGAATGTTGGGCCTCGCCTGGGTTGCAACTCCCCATACCTCTGTTCTTAGAAAGTCCAGAACAGTCATGGGGCTCATCTAACTTGCCTCTCATCTTTCACAGATCCTTCTCCTTCATGCAGTTTTAAACTTTTTTTTTCATATATTTTGTCTGGTTTTAAGGTGTTCAAGAGGTAAGATAAATCCAGTCCTTGTTATTTCATCTTCGCTGAAAACAAAAAATGTCTAGGATATAATTAAATGCTAAATTGTAAGACTCCAACTAAAGGTGCCTGATTATTTCAGAGATTTGGTTAGAGATAGCTTTACAAAGGAGGTCAAATTTGAACTAGGCTTTGAAGGAAGGAGGATATTCTATGTGAAAAATAATGTCATAAATAAAGGTACTAGAAAAGAGGTAAGCCTGGTTTTTACCAATGAGCCAGTCTAGACAACAACCTGATAAAGTGGGTCGGAGTACTTAAGAAGATCATGAAAAATAGGGTTGATCAGTTGAGCTGGAGCCAGATTAAAATAATCTTTTAAATTCCAGGGGTGCCTGGCTGGCTCAGGTGGTAGAGCATGCAACTCTTGATCTCAGGGTTATGGGTTTGAGCCCCAGGTTGGGTATAGAGATTACTTAAAATCTTTTTTTAATTTAATTTAATTTATTTATTTGACAGAGATCACAAGTAGGCAGAGAGGTAGGCAGGCGGGGTGGGGGGTAGGCTCCCCGCTGAGCAGAGAGCCCAACTCGGGGCTCGATCCCAGGACCCTGAGATCATGACCTGTGCTGAAGGCAGAGGCTTTAGCCCACTGAGCCACCCAGGTGCCCCAAGATCACTTAAAATCTTAAAAAAGCAATACAAAGCAGAAAATCTTTAAATTTCTATGTTGTGATACAACACTGATAGAAAGCCATTGGGAGTTTTTTACTCCACACAGTGTTACATAATAAGAGCAGAGTTTAATTCAGATTAATAAAAACTTTTATATCCAGTCTGTATAGCTCTTTTGCCTTAAACATGCACCTGTTCCTTTTCTGTCCTCTGGATTAAATGAAGAACAGTATCATAAAAACATGGATATGGTATTGTTTTGATCAAATACATTATTACATTTACTTAAAGATGGGAATAAGCCCATTTCTTAACCTTTTCTTGAGTTTCTTTATCTTTGTTCATAAAACATATTTTCCATTAATAATCTTTATTGCTCTTTTCAGGATGCACTTCCTTTTTATCCCACTTCCTTTTCAATATTATACTGATAAAAACTGATACAATATGCTAGTAAGTTATTTCGTGCAGAATTTAATGGAAATATTTGCTTATCAGATTGCTTTTTAATGCCCCAAATGATCAATCTAGCTTTTTTCAAAATGACATTATATTGAATGTGAAAGCTATTGACATCCAACCAACTTTTGGTAGTAATTATTTGTAGCTCATATGGTTTCTATATTATAGTTGTGTAATGTCAACGCATATCCCCTTGTGTTTTAATGTGACCATTTAAAAATTTATCAAACTCTGAGATCATGACCTGAGCCGAAGGCAGCGGCTTAACCCACTGAGCCAACCTAAAAAAAAAAAAAAAAAAAATTTATCAAACTCATTTAAAATGGCTCAGTCTTTCAGGGTATTACATACGTACCTGCCTCTACTTAATAGGATTTGAAGTTTTGATACACTGGGTAAGTTTAATACAGGGAACAGAAAAGCCCTTTTTTTCCCTAATGCTCAGATCTCCCCCCACACACAAAAGTATGTGAAGAAGAAGGAAAAAATAGATGTGGGGAGTTTTATAGGAGAGGGAAAGAGAGATGTTAGAGTAAAGAATCCAAGAACAGATAATAATCTCTGTGTCAGTGGAACCCAAGGCCCAGAAGAAATAGAAAAATAAAGAACTAAAATATGGCTTGGGGCAGACAGAAGTTCAGTTAAAGCAACAGGAACCATTTTACAGATACTCTAAAAGACTCACTGGAAACTTGGTGCCCTTTTGGTAAAGCAGAGCTGTATCTGTGTTTGGTAAACTCGAACACAAAAAGAGACAACAGACTTTATAGAATTTTGACAAGAGGAATGAATACAAATCTGGTGGAAGAAAGTGATTTTATAATAAAAGGGCACATTTTACGTGTGCAGGCTATCTTTTTTTTTTTTTTTTTTTTTGGTAAGTTTTTTTATCTAAGTAATCTCTAGACCCAACGTGGGGCTCAAACTCGCGTCCGCGCTCCGCCAACTGAGCCAGCCAGCTGCCCATGAGGATATCTTTGAGGGTCTTCCTAGAGTTAAATAGGGCCAGAGATTTATGGGAGTGAAAGCCAAAGGTAGATATATAGAAGGCAGGTGAGAATAACCTCCCCTTTTCTTTGAATGTGTGCCTTCTTCACAAAATTAGAGTATAAAAGTTGTTTAGAGAAATGACTGTCTTCTATACAACAGAATATATGGTAGAAGGAACTTTTTTTTTCTCTTGAGACAGAGTGGGGATATACAGATAACAGCATGCAAACAAGATATTTAGAATCTGTATGAAAACAATCTGAATTGACAGATCTTATTTGGATAAAGATAGCAATAATCAGGAATAAAATTGGCAAATATGGAATTGGATGTTGGGATTGTTCATTTATGCAGTTGAAAATAAAGGTTGTGAAATCTACAGAAAGAGAAACTGCTTCATATGTGGTGAAAATAAATGCAGAACCTCACAGAAGCAGACATTTTGGCAAAGGTAGATAAATGAAGCTTAGAATAAAAGAGACTCAGAATGTGGTGAAAGTGGTCTTGGAGCTTCAGCTTCCTTTCTTTGGGGATCCCAGATCATACTGAGGAAGGGCAGAGGATTTTTTTTTTTTTTTAAGATGGTGCAAAGGGAAGCAAAATGATCAGATTTGTGAAGCGTATAAAAACTCCTTGTGTCTTAGCTGAAGCATCCAGATTTTGAGGATGGAGTATATACCTCAACAAGCAGTATTTTAATAGAATGTGGACAAAATGAGAAAGGACACAGATAATGATACAGGAAGTATCAGCTCTTCCTTTGTTCGAAAGGAAAAAGGAGGAATAATAGGGAGTAGGAATGGAGCCCAGTAACATCATTCAGTTCCCAAGTATGAAGTACTTGTAGGAATGGTTTAAAGGCAAAAGGGCTAGCAAATGAACTGAGGGTTTTGTTTGTTTGTCGCTTGGGCTTTTGTTGTTTTTAGTGGAAGAAAATAATGGATTGGATACAATCACTGCTTTTGACAGAATAAGTCATGATTGCCTTTCACAGATAATTATCTGTATAAACCTTAGAGAAGATTCAGGAATTTTTTTCATGCCTAAAAATGAAGCAAAGTGGCATACAGTACCTAGTCTCACTGCATTGGTATTTTGACATCTTTTTTGCCAGTACCCAAGGTATAATCAGTTTCCCAAGATAAACCATATGCTTTAACTTGCCAGTAGCTATTAAAACGTTAAAAATACATCGTCTTCAAACCAGCAATTCCACTTTTATGAATACCTCCCACAGATCTACTTACACAGGTAAGTATATATACAAGGAGGTCTGTTGCAACATCGCTTGTAATGGCAAAAGTTGAGAGTCGGCCCAAGTGTCCAGAGGGGGACAGATGAATAATGAATGGTGCCAGCATGATGGAATCCCCTAAAAAGAATGAAGTAGATCTGTGTGTATAGAATACTGTCCATTTTACGTGCCCAAGTGAATTTTTTTTAAAGATTTTATTTATTTATTTGACAGATCACAAGTAGGCAGAGAGCTAGGCAGAGAGAGAAGGGGAAGCAGGCGCCCCCCCCAAGTGAATTTTTAACAGGCATAATAATATCTAGAGTATTCTACTTTTTAAAATCCCATTATACAGGGCGCCTGGGTGGCTCAGTGGTTAAGCCGCTGCCTTCGGCTCAGGTCATGATCTCAGGATCCTGGGATCGAGTCCCGCATCGGGATCTCTGCTCAGCAGGGAGCCTGCTTCCCTCTCTCTCTCTCTCTGCCTGCCTATCTGTCTACTGTGAACTCTCTCTGTCAAATAAATAAATAAATAAAATTTAAAATCCCATTATACATACAAGCAAACAGTACATTATGCATACGTATAAAGAGGCCTGGAGAGGCGCCTGGGTGGCTCAGTATGTTGAGCACCTGCCTTCAGCTCAGGTCATGATCCCAGAGTCCTGGGATCGAGTCCCACGTCAGGGTCCTTGCTCAGTGGGGAAACCTGCTTCTCCTTCTCCTCCCCGGCCCCCCGCTCCCGGCTCATGCTCTCTCTCGCTCGCTTTCTCACTCAAAGAAATAAATAAATTCTGGAAAGAAAGAAAGTGAGGAAGGAAGGGAGGGCCTGGACATATATATATTAAACTGTTAACAATAATTACTTCCTATATGTAGAAATGGTGTTTTAGTTTTCAATTTATATCTTCTATTTTTATAACAAGCATGTATTTCATTTTTTTTAAACCTGCAATTTGTCTGAGGGAGAAAAAGGCCAAGCCCTTGTGAGTCAACCCTTCCCCACCAACCCTGGTTCAATCCCTCTTCTCTCTTCTTAGCCATTACTGTTTAATACAAAGAAGCACAGTGGGCACAATTGGTTTTTATTATTGGGAGAAGTTTCCCAAATGAAATTCCTGGTTTCTCTTTCAAAACTAAAACTCTGCTCAACATGACCCCATGGTTTTAAAATACCAAGTGGTGGCAGCTTCTTGGTAAAATCAGGGTTGTTTGTTCCCGCAGTAACTGAACATTAATCGAACATATATTAAGTGCCAACTGTGTACCAGGCAGTGGGGAATGCAAACATGCCAGTCCCTCAACCCTTCTATCTGATGGTTCCCTCCATCTCAGTCAGTTTCTTGACAGTCCTGGCCCCACCCCATGGTCACTTTCAGTACTTCCCAGTGCTCGTCTGCCTTTGAAAGGCAATCCCCCTTAAACTTACTGCACCGTAGGCTCCTGTATATGAATTTTCAAAGAGCTACTTTTTACCTTCTGCATGAGACTATTCCCCTACAATGGACATCGCTTCTTACCTTCACTTCTCTAAACAACAGAGGCTGGAGATCATTTAGCAATGGAAAAATGGAAACTATCAAGGGTGGGGTATAGAATGTTTGTGTTTATAGAAGAAAAGAGGCATTTGTGAAAGATTTGATATTTGTGAACAAAAACATATGTCAGTCACTGTTGGAGAAAGAAAAATATGATACATAATCCTGTTCTAAAGTATATGTATAATGTATAAATATTTTTGGAATAAAAATATTTATATCTCTCTCCAGAGAGAAAGTGGCTGGATCACATTATCTCTTTGAAGTTCCAGTTCTGTAGATTCAAGCATTTTCTTTAAAAAGCAATTTAAAAATTATGATGAGAAGATGTTTAGGCTGAGATTTATATTTTACATATGGGGAGGATCAATATTTCTCAAACTGCATTTTTCAGTATGTCATGCCTTTTGCTTCTTAAATCTGTGAAACACAACTTTAAATAAAAGTTTTATTTGGGGTCATTAAAATATGAAGGGGATGGAGTACTCATTGCTGTTAGTTCTTGTTATGTTACATTATTACATTACAATATATATTAGAAAGTAACTAGTATGAGGACCTGCCTGACTTTTAATAATAATATATTACCATTTGGAATTATAGAGTAAATCCTGCTAAAATCTTCATTTCTGAGCTTCAGTATTAAATTACGTATTGTCTCCGTTTTGTGCATTTTACCAGCATATTATCATCTTAAATTGTTGCATTCTCCCAAGAAGAGACCAAAGGAACAACTGTCTATTTGTCATGGGTTGGGATCATCATGGGAGTGAGTGGAAGAGCTAACCAATAGGGCCTCTTCTCGCAAGGGCCCCGAATTGTGGGTGACAACCTATTAATTCTCCACTGAACTTTAGGCATTTGGGAACAATTATGTCCCATGTTAGCCCTACCTGAGCTCTTTTTTCCAAAGGTAATCAAAGTCCAAACTTGATACCTGAAGGATAATTGACCAAGCAGCAGCAATCTTCCGCATATAAGGATATCTAAGACAATCCCTAATTCTCAAAGAGAGGGAACAATCTAGTTAGTAGAAAGGAACTCCTTTCTTGCAATTAACACAGGCTCTCTATACCTTTCTTTCTCACAACAAAAACTGGGGGCGTCTGGGTGGCTCAGTCCATTAAGTGTCCTACTCTTGGTTTTAGCTCAGGTCTTGATCTCAGGGCTGTGAGATGGAGCCCCATGTGGGCTCTGTGCTGGGCGAGGAGCCCGCTTAGAGACCTCTCCCTCTCCCTCTGCCTCTGCCCCTCCACCCCGCCCCCATCCCCATGCTCCCTTATTCTCTCAAATAAAAAATAAATCCTTAAAAAGCAAAAAAACCCACAAAAGCTAAAAAGAACAGGGTGTGTCCAGAATGTACAATAGAAGAACTATAAATATATTATTACAGAAAGCACATTATCTACCACCCTAATTCGGCACGCAGGAAAATGAAAGCATATGTGGTAATTTCTTTTCAAAATAAGATAAAGCCAGTAGTTGCATAAGGAAGTGAAAGTATATACTCTTCCCATATGTGCTCTTAATCTAAATTAGTCTTAATTTTACCTTTTCCTACTTTGAATTAAATCATCATCCCACATCAAGTAAATTGTTTGGTTTTCTTCTGAGTAATTAATTATTCTATTGGTTTTATCTTCTAAAACACCCATCAAATGTATACACAGAATTTTAGTGGACAGAGATTGGCATACTCATTCCACTCTGATTTGTGGCTCAACTCATGCTCTTGGTGTAGGGCTTTGACCAGCTTCGACTTGAAGGATTGCTTTGCGATGTGACCCTGATGCCTGGTGACACAGATGACGCCTTCCCTGTGCATAGAGTCATGATGGCCTCTGCTAGTGATTACTTCAAGGCAATGTTCACAGGTAGGGTGGCTTGTTAAATTCTGCACCCCCATTAAAACAATCTGAAAAATGCAGATTTCCATATTTTTGTTTCTAAAGTGAAATTCAATTCCTTAGATCTTGTCTTTCCAAGAAGAAATCGTTTCCAAAGGAATATACACCCAGTACATGTAGTTGTAGGTGGCGGCTTTTAAAAGTTGGGAACCAGATGTGCCTTTTTCATACTTCCATCCACTTTTGTTTCACAACTTCTTTTTTCCAGCTGCACATCTGGATGCTCTACCAGAGGCTCTGGGTATGACTAAGACAATCTTGAACCCATCAAAAGATAGGAAGTGACAGGAGAACGTTTTGGAAGCTCTCACATTATATACGACTTCCATTAGTATAAAGCTATTCCTTCTTAAGTACTTTCTTTTAACTGTAAAATATGTAGAAGTCTGACTCTGACATGAATGCTTACATAGAATAAAACTCTTCCTTGATTTTATTGCATCTAATTAGCAGCAGAAGTGAGTTTGACCTTAATTAAATTACCCACCCTCCTTTCATTGAATGTCTTTTTATTTAAGGTGGAATGAAAGAACAAGATTTAATGTGCATTAAGCTTCACGGTGTGAGCAAAGTCGGCTTAAGGAAAATTATTGATTTCATTTATACTGCAAAGCTTTCTCTTAACATGGACAACCTTCAGGACACCCTCGAAGCTGCCAGTTTTCTTCAGATTCTGCCGGTTTTGGACTTCTGCAAAGTATTTCTCATATCTGGGGTAAGCTGTCTTCAAATCTTCAAATCTTTTCCTACAATACAGTCTGGGGTAGCCTGTGGAAAGCCTGGTGAACTGGTGAATTGAAACTTTGGCCCTTAGAGAGAGGACTCAGGGAGTGTGTGTTCTGGAATGAAGTTAAGACCCAAACAGTACAGGTCTTTTTTTATAAAACAGAATCATTTCCTAAAAGCCTTCCGTGTAATCCCATGACATCAGACAGTAATAGTGTTTGATAACAATAAATATACACATTAACCCATTTACTGATGTTATATGTTTTAATCTGGTTTTGTTTGCCTTCATGATTTTAGGCGGGCAAGCTTTCTTAGGTGGGATTCCATGAAAACATAATCTGAACTCGAAGTCTTTTAAACTAGGCTCAGTAATTTTTTTTTCTTCCTTCAATATGGGAGCTAGGTCTTGAGAAGTAGTAACACCTGTGTGACAGCCTGTAAGATACAAATGTTAATTCCATAGAAACACATCACCCACTGAATCATTTTTGCCTCTTTTCAAGAGATAGGAGGGGGCACAACTACCAATCAGCGAATTCCATAGCAGTTACATGGTTCCTGAAGGCACCGCCCTATTGAAGACCCTTAAATTATTGACTTCTGGGAAATGAAATGCTTTGGCTGCAAAGAAATAGTGCCAAGAAGATTTCTAGAGCTTATAGAGCTGCCTTTTGTGACTAGAAATGATGGCAGTGGTCAATTTTGATATATTTTCTAATTTGTTAAATTAGTGGATAATACATTTTTCTATAATTGATTTAAAGTCATACCAGTTTTTATATTAGTAAATAATTGCTGTTGAGCTTTTTGAACCCTAAGTTTCAAGAGAACATGTCCTAAGTGATTTTATTAATAAGCTACTCCTTATCTTACAGAGTCAGCCCACAGCTAATTTAGCTGGGCTATTGAAAATGTGTTTCGTTCCTGTGTTTCCATTTTAAAGGACTCAGACTACTGTCTCACTATTATTTATAAACTTTTAAATTAACTGCTATTTTTCACACTTTTAAGGCAGTCTGTGTTACAACATTGCTCTGTGTTGCCCTATTCAGTACTATATAAGTAACCACATGAAGTTTATTTCCCGTGATACTGTATGTCATCCTTACTGAATCTGAACACTGAATTTCCTTTTAACTTAAGCACACGAGATCCTTCCCCTTAGGACCTATAAGCATCTCTCTTCTAGTTTTGTGCCACTGATATCGTCTGATGGCTTCATCTCAAGGAAAATACCGAACTGAATTACATGTATTTTTTTTAAATGTATCAAGGCTAATAATGAACTTAGTAATAACCTGAAGTCTTACATTTATAGACTCTTAACAGTCCTTCACACTGATCTCAACAACACATGGTCATCCTGAGCCAAACTTAGTACAGTGTGGTAATTTCTTTGGAACTAATCATTAATAATAGACATGTATTGTTGACTTCTTCTCTAATACCAGAGTTTAGTACTTATGACTTTAGATACTGGTTGTGATCTATTCCTTTACCTGAAAGAAAAGGACCAAATGGAATAAAGCATGATTTCTTTTTAGAGTTATTTATTTATTTATTTGACAGAGAGATAAAGAGCACAAGTAGGCAGAGAGATAGGGAGAAGCAGGCTCTCTGCTGAGGAGGGAGCCTGATTCAGGACTCGATCCCAGGACACTGAGATCATGACCTGAGCCAAAGGCAGCAGCTTAACTGACTGAGCCACCCAGGCGCCCCTAAATCCTGATTTATGAGAAGTCATAATAGCATACAAATGTCAAAGTAACAGCATTAGGAAACAATTTTGTTCTAGAAAACTTAAGTTATTTAAAGAAGATATCCTAGTAATTTTGCAATAGTGACAAATATTCTATAATCAGAATGTTGGTTCTTTTACCTGTTTGAAGCACTTATTATAACTGTGTTTTACCTGGTTGGAAAATTCTTCATTTTTGTGAACACTTAATATTGTCTTGTGATTATGATCTTCATTTCTAGTGTCCTCTGCAGACATCCTAAAACCACTTCTAATGGAGAAGAGGCTTATCTCTGACAAAGCTTTACCTGTGGTATAGTTTACCCCTCCCTCTCTCGGTTTTAGAAGTTTCTACAAGCTCTGAGGAAACACCTCTTTTCTTAGCACCATTCTACTTAGCCTGTCTTTCACCCTGCTTGCAGAGGATATGTCTGCGTGATTTTACTGTGGAAATAATCCCATCTCAGAATCTACGATAATTTTTTAGAACAGTTGGTAGATTATTAGCATAAGGATTATATAAAATCCAACTTTTCCTTCATCCCTCTTGCGTGTGTTCCATTTCTTAGGTAAATGTTCAGCCTTACCCTGTTTATTTCCTGTTTCCTTCTCAGCAATCAAGTGGATCAGGCGGAAGAGTTGCCCTTGGGTGTCTTTTCTACTTATAAGAACTGGAAGTTTCGAGATAATGTATTTTTCAAAGGTAGATTTGTTTTGAGTTTTCCCACAAGCTAAGATTATGGATAGTTTTTAAATCGAATGATCTCATATTTTAAGGATTCTGTGCTTAAACCAAAGGTTTTGAGTGAGTCGCTTTATGTTTTTAATGATGTGGTGTGATTATACTTCACATAAGCCAAACACTACTTGGGTTTGAGTTTTTAGAAAGAAAAATAAGCTTCCAATATAATTTTGGTCTATCCCATTCTTAATCATTTGTGTAAGTGAAAATGTGACTCGGCAAATAACTCACAAAGCATTTTTATGGTGGTTTTGAATGACAACGTTCAAGATTTATTTATGTGAGAGAGGGAGAGAGTGCAAATGGCCAGGGGAAGAGCAGAGGGAGAGGGAGAGAATCTTCAGCAGACTCCCTGCTGAGCACAGAGCCCCACTCAGGGCTCGATCCCATGACCCTGAGATCATGACCTGAGCTGAAATCAAGAGTTGGATGCTTAACCCACCGAGCCACCCAGGCGCCCCTTGAATGATAACTTTAAATACGATAATAAAGCCACGCTCACCTTTGGTGAGGTAGAAGCACCAGTGTTCTAGAACAGAACATCAGGTTCCGTAGAACAAGAAGCCCTCCCCTCCCAAATTTGCCATCTTTTGCAGTAATGCTTTTCTCTTAAGGTGTTAATTAGTATTATAGTTTATGGAATCTGGCGCTTTTGTTCTTGCTATGTTTCTTTCTTGCCAGTTGTAGAAAAGAGGACTATGAAATGGATACAAAGGGATAGCAGCAAAGGATGTAAGGCAGAGTAGGTAAAATTATCTGTTCAACGGAAAACATTTGCTCTCCCATCTCATGGAGATGATGGAAAATGACCTTCATTTAGTTACAGGCCTAAAAATTGCATTTGTTTTTGTCTTTATGACATTGTATAACTACAGCATGCTAAGTACTGTGTAGCCATTCCCTGCTTTACGAACAGGTTGTGGTTAAATTTTTTGTTTATTGTTTGTCTGCTATTTGGAACTTGTAACATCTAGCATTTGCCCCAAGGAATTACTGTTACAGAGGATTACAGGCTAGTCCACAAACCCCAATTTTTAATATGAGGTTGCTTAACGAGGACATTTGTCATTGAAGTGAAATATTATAATTTAAATATACAGTTATCCAGAATAAGCAAACCAGAAGGAAGGTGAGCAAGAAACCATTTTCTTTTTATATAAAAGCATATTTAATCAGAGAATGAAGATGCCATTGTGCTTTAGACTTTCTTTAAACTCAATCCTTTTTAAAGTTGTGTGGTGTTTTTTCCTTGATGCGTGTATAACATTGCTTCCCCTCGTATATTTATTATCACTGACTGGGGTGGGAAGTCACAATGAAATGTAGAGAAAATTTATTGAGGCGACCGAGGATAGTAAAGAATTAGTGACAGTGGAAAACAAAAAAGGTGAGGGGCGGCTGGGTGGCTCAGTCAGTTAAGAGTTCCACTCTTGGTTTCAGCTCAGGTCACCAGATCAAGACCCACATCGGGTTCCGTGCTCAGCAGGGAGTCTGCTGGACATTTTCTCTCTCCCTCTCCATTTCCCTCTGCCCCTCCCCACCCATTCTCTCTCTCAAATAAAATAAATAAATCTTTAAAATAAAAAGAAAAGAAAGGAGATGAATATGTAGGAGAGGCAAAAGGCAGAGAAAAAAGGAGTTCTCTCAAGGGAAAAATGAAGGCGAGCAGACGATATTATTGGAAAAGACAGTTTCTTTTGCTATTCAGTGATGGTATTAACAGCAAGCTTTGGGAATGTTCTTGATGTCAGAATTTCCTATATAGTAATTATATTTCATATTTCTTGTTTGATCTAAATTGGATTTTCCCATAAAAATTAACGAACATGTCTTTTCAGATCTTTTTTTTTTTTTGCCTTTGGGAAGGTTTAATGCAAATCAGAGGAAAACTGCTATAGATAATTTTACAATGAATCAAAACTGTTCTTCCCCTCCCCCAACCACACCATTCTAGAGTTCATTGTCAAGGCAGATGTTTAGCCAGTCACACCCAGATACTGGTTGTCTATGGTTGAGCATCTGTTCTCACTAGCTGGTACCAGACTGTGCTGGTTGTTAAATATTCTAAATATTATTCCTCCCTGTAACTAGAATCACTGCATCCTTGCCCATCTGCCATGTGGGACTCTGTAGGGGAGGCAGAGGCCCAACCTAGGCTCAAACCAATCCATTCTCCCATGACCATTATAATATGTAATAGTGTATCCAAGAAGGGATGTGCACTCGAAGTGCAAAGCGGTAAGACAATTGGACCCCCCAAGCTGGAGACACACCATCAGTATTCCCCTCAGACAGCAGTTAGAATGTGAAGAGACACAAAGCCTGAGACAGGAGGTTTCTGATTTTTAATCGTCTTTTTGTTCTTCTTACCAGAAGGTCCCTTCCCTGTGTCCTGTGATGTTCCCACCTGTGGAAGAAGGCCCGGGACAAGATGCCTCTTCCATCATCTGCTCCCCCTTCCCCAAAGTAGCTTATTTGATTTCTTCCCAGTCTATGGACACGCTTTGTCTCTCTCTGCATCGGTTGTTCTTGATGTCAGGCTCCCATCTTAATAAACTTGATGCCACCAAGGAGAATTTGGTGCATTGACCATCTGAGGAGTCCCCTCAAATTTGCCAACTAACTGTTTAGTCTTTGCATTTTCCTTGAAGGTATAGAAGCAGATACTCATTTTTGTTTTTGCTTTTCTCCTAAGTGGAAGCTTATTTGTAGAACACAGTGATCTTCAACAAAATAACATTGCAGATTGCTGATGAAACCTGTCATTAAAATATCATGTGATGGTAATAAAATGTTTGGGTGCATTGAGTGTGATTTGAACAATTTAATATAGCAGCAGTGAGTAACAGTGTGTTCATGAGAACACCACTTTGAAAATTATGATGCCTGGAACTGCCTTTAGGGTGACCTAGGAAGGTGGTTTGATTACAATAGAATAATTTATAATATTTTATATAGAGGAAACTTAGATATGCACTTGATTATTTTAAGAACAATTTTATTGGTTCTCATAAGTGGTTGAGAAATTTTGTCCTTTTTTACTTCTCTATCCTTTAAAACACTAATGTATATTTGAATTCATGTCTAGAATCTCTCTTCTTTGGAATTTTGGCCAGGTTATATATTCAGATGAAATTAGAGTTCTTTCCACTTATGAGCTTTTTTTTAATAAGCTTTAAACTTGATATTTTATATTTCAAAATGTAATGTATTCTAATATATACATGAATTTCATTAAATGTTACATTACTGCACATATCCATTATTGAATACTATCTAGGCTAAATATTTGGGTATATGTTAACTGAAGCACTTTCAAGTCATGACTGAGAGGTGGATGAAAATGAGCCATAATTGAATAATTGCATATTTTTCCAAAATCGTTTACCATTATCCCATCATTTTGATCTGCTTATATTGTTAACTGTTATTCTAGACTTTTTGCTTCTATAATCCCTATAATCTATGATTAATTGTTTTAGCTTTGATAACACGAACTTCATAAACAACTAATTTGCTATTACATAGTTTTTATCTGGGTTTCATTTTTAAAAATTAAGGGTCTAGTAATATTTTATACTAATTCAGAATGCATTCTATTTTTAGTTGTATCTCTCTTCACATCTTAATTTTTATATTGCTGATAATTAGAGTGTTTAACCTTCGTTATTTACCCACAGTGTGATAGCTGTTGTACATGGGGTATAGAAAATGCTAGTCCTTCTGTCAAGAAGACGAAGGTTATGAAATACCTTTCTCTGATGGTTTTTAAGAAAAGAGTAGGCAGCTATCTGGATATACTAGGAGGTCTGTCAAGGTCTTTTGTAGTTTTGTGTATATGTCTCTGAGGATACCGATATATAGAGGATATTTTCCAAATGCCCTTAAATCAAAGGTAGGTTTTTTTAATATTGTTATTTTATTAATTATTTTCTTATTGGATGAAGTTGAAGGGGGAGAAGGGGAAGGAACTAAATATCTTAATCACATTTCTAAATTATACAGTTTGGTTTTTAGTTTTTTCTCTCTGTTCATTTTATATGCTACAAATTGGGACTTAGATTTGGTGACCAGCGACTGACGGTATCATTTTGCCTATTTGAAGTTCCTATTTTTTGTGTTTTTTATTGGCAATTATATCCCTAATGGTGAGAATCTGCATACCTGGGAATAATTATTTTTGTGTTCTCATCAGCTTTTGCTGATTCGTACTAGTCAGTGGGTTCCAAAGTGCAAATTACCCTTGTTCTGGGGGAAAGGCTCCATCTTCAGTGCTTCAGCAAGTCACTAATTCCTGCCACCTGAGGTGATTTGGGCACCTGGGGATGGACTGTAACCTCATTTATACGATGCAAACTTTTATGAGACGCCAACGTGCCACGCCTAAAATTGGATTGAAATGTATTTTTTTTATTAAACTGCATTGGAAAAGCAAGGTACTGAACGGAGTGAAACTGTGTATTTCAAAAGTCTCCTAAATTCATTTATTTTTCCTACTTCTTTTGTGTTGCAGTTCTGTTTTGGCTGGCTTTTTAATATATAGCTGTTAAGGATACAAAGCAATTAAAATTTTTTGGCAGTTCCCATAAAGCAGATCAGATGCTTAAAATTGTTCAAATTCTTCCTGAGTAATCAATCTATGAAAATAGCCTTGTGTGTGTGTGCCGTGACCTTAGAGCGTTCAGTGATGATCTGTCTTACCTGGGCTGATATTTTATGCGGAGGAGTAATTATTTTAGTCTCATTTCAGCTTTTAAATAAAAGGATAATAGAAGGAGTAGCCAGCTTTTCTCTTAATCACCGGCCAACCTGTTAACGATTCAGTTGCGTCCGTGAAGTTTTCGTGACATATGTGAACACACACACTGAGAAAATTAAGAGAAAAGAGTTGAGTCCTTTGCCTGTGACCTGCTCGTGTGTTTGTATACACACAGGTACTTGTATGGTAGCCCTGCTTCCATGAGTTGTGCCTCACATAATATTTGCTGATATGATTTTCCTGTTTTTACTTTTGACCAGTCATGAAAGCATCAGAAAGAAAGGGCCTCTCCATCACTGGTCCTCTTTTCCTATTTTCCATTTTTGCTGCATTGTCCTCTGTGCAGGGGAGACTTTTCTAGGCTCATTTTGACTCCAGGCAGAGCTAGTTTTGCTGGGAGTAGGAGAATGGCCAAGGGAAACTGTGGCAAGCCATCATCATAGACGCCAGAAATGAACTGTGCCATGAGTTAAGTTTGGTGGAGATACACCTGTTCCAATCCTCACGGAAGTGATTCCTTTCCTTGTATTGCCACATCAATAATGTGAAAATAACTCCACCCTAGGAATAATTGCCTTATTAAACTCCCTTCATTGGAAACAATAACTTTTGAAGGAATCAAAATGCATTACAGTAATGAACTATGACTGTTTACATGAAAGAGTGATCTAGAGATCCCGTATAAGAGGTTTTCTGTTTGCCGTTCTGCTAGCAATGTACCTTTCAAGAATCATGACTGAGAAGTGGATTAAGGTGAACCACAATAGAATAATCCTCTGTTTTTCCAAAATTTCCATCTAACCAGAATTTCATTTACTATTTTTTTTTGAGAGGGAACATACATTTTTCAAGAAGAGAAAAGGAATTATTTTGGCCATAATCAAGTTACAACATTGTTTCTTAGGGTAACTTCTGATTACTGATTTTGATACTTTTTAAGTTCTTCAATATTCAGTAAATATTTGTTGTCCACTTATATTTTTTTAATTTTAATTCCAATATAGTTAACATAAGTGTTATGTAAGTTTCAGGTGTAGAATATACTGAGTCAGGAATTCTGTACATTACTCAGTGCTCATCAAGATAAGTATACTCTTAATCCCCTTCACCTGTTTCCCCCATTCTCCCAGCCACCTCCCTCCTGGTAACCATCTGTTTGTTCTCTGTAGTTAAGAATCTGTTTTTTTGTTTTGTCTCTTTTTTCTTTGTTCACTTGTTTTCTTTCTTAAATTCCACATATAAGTGAAATCGTATGGTATTTGTCTTTCTCTGACTTACTTCGCTTGCCATTATACACTTTAGATCCATCCATGCTGTTGCAAATGGCAAAATTCCATTCATTTTTATGACTGAATAATATTCCTCTGTGTGTGTGTGTACCACATCTTTATCTGTTCATCTACTGGCAGACACTTGGGCTCCTTCCATAGTTTGGCTATTGTAAATAATGGTGCAATAAACATAGGGGTGCATGTATCCTTTCAAGCTGGTATTTTTTGTATTTCTTGGGTAAATACCCAGTAGTGCAATTACTGGATCATAAGACAGTTCTGTTTTTACTTTTCTGAGGAACTCCATACTGTTTTCCACAGTGGCTACACCAATTTGCATTCCCACCCACAGTGCATGAGTGTTCCTTTTTACCCCATGTCCTTGCCAACACTTATTTCTCCTGCTTTTGATTTTAGCCCATTCGGACAGGTGTGAGGTGATGTCTCATGGTGATTTTTGATTTGCATTTCCCTGATGATTCATGATGCTGAGCATCTTTTCATGTGTCTTTTGGCCATCTGAGTGCCTGATCTAGAGAAATGTCTGTTCCTGTCCTCTGCCCTGCCCATATTATAATCAGATTATTGTGTCTTCTTGGTGTCATGTTGAATAAATTACTATATATTTTGGATACTAATGCTTTTTTGGATATGTTATTTGCAAACATCTTCTCCCATTCTGAGGTTGTTTTTTTGTTTTGTTGACTATTTCCTTTGCTGTGCAGGAGTTTTTATTTTGACATAGTCCCAATAGTTTATTTTTTGCTTGTGTTTTCCCTTGCCTCAGGAGATATCTCTAGAAAAATGTTGCTACATTTGATGTCAGAGAAACTACTGCCTGTGCTCTCTTTCTAGAATTTGTATGATTTCAGGTCTCACTTTTAGGCCTTTAATCCATTTTTAGTTTACTTTTGTGTCTGGTGTATGAAAGTGGTCTAGTTTCATTCTTTTGCATGCAGCTTTCCAGTTCTCCCTACACCATTTGTTGAAGAGACTGTCATTTTCCCACTGCATGTTCTTGTTCCTTTGTCAAGGATTAATAGACTATATAATCATGGGTTTATTTCTGGGTTTTCTCTAATGTTCTCTTGAACTATGTATCTCTTTTTGTGCCAGTACCATACTGCGTTGATTACTACAGCTTTGTAATATAACTTGAAGTCTGGACTTGTGATACCTCCAGCTTTGCTTTTCTTTTTCAAGATTGCTTTGGCTATTCAGGGTCTTTTGTGGTTCCATACAAATTTTAGGATTGTTTTAGTTCTGTGAAAAATGCTATTGGTATTTTGATAGGGTTTTTGGTAAATGTGTAGATTGCTTTGGGTAGTATGGCCTTTTTAACAATATTTATTCTTGCAGTCCATGAACATGGAATATCTTTCCATTTGTTTATGTCATCTTCAATTTTTTGTCACCAATGTTTTATAGTTTTCAGAGTACAGGTCTTTTACCTCCTTGGTTAGGTTTATTTCTAGATATTCTATCATTTTTGGTATAATTGTAAATGAGATTTTCTTAATTTCTTATTTTGCTACTTCATTGTTAGTATATAGAAATGCGATGAGATTCCATTTATTGATTTTGTATCCTGTGACCTTACTGAGTTCATTTATCAGTGCTAGTAGTTTTTTGGTAGAGTCTTTGGGGTTTTCTTTCTTTTTTTTTTTTTAAGATTTTATTTATTAATTTGACAGAGAGAAATCACAAGTAGACGGAGAGGCAGCCAGAGAGAGAGAGAGAGGGAAGCAGGCTCCCCGCTGAGCAGAGAGCCCGATGCGGGACTTGATCCCAGGACTCTGAGATCATGACCTGAGCCGAAGGCAGTGGCCCAACCCACTGAGCCACCCAGGCACCCCTCTTTGGGGTTTTCTATATGTAATATCACATCACCTGCATATATTGATAGTTTTACTTCTTCCTTGCCAGTTTGGATGTCTTTTATTTCTTTTTCTTGTCTGATTGCTGTGGCTAGGACTTCAATTACCATGTTGAATAAAAGTGGTGAGAATAGACATCCTTGTCTTGTTCTTGATCTCAGAGGAGAAGCTCTCCATTTTTCCCCATTGAGTGTGTTGTTAGCTGTGGGTTTTTCATATATGGCCTTTATTATGCCTGAGGTCTGTTCCCTCTAAAGATACTTTGTTGAGGGTTTTTATCAGGAATGGATGTTATACTTTGTCATATGCTTTTTTCTACATCTGTTGAAAGGATTACAGAGTTTTTATCCTTTCTCTTGTTGATGTGATGTAGATAATTTTCTTTTAGTTACCCTTCTATGGGACTAGATAAAGGTGGTTTGTGAATTCTCTTTAGATTATTAATGTATTTAGATAAGAATTTTGATTGGCATCTATATGGACAGTAAAAAGCTTAGTTTACTCTTCTTCTAGAACAGGTATTTATGTTATCCAGACTGGGAGTGTCATGAACTTGGTAGCATTTTAATTTTTCTTATTGGTTTAATAGGTCACTTTAGACAATTGTGTCGAAGTTGGTCGGATTGCCAACACCTACAATCTGACAGAAGTGGATAAATATGTCAACAGTTTTGTCTTGAAGAATTTTCCCGCATTGCTGAGCACTGGGGAGTTCTTGAAGCTCCCTTTTGAGCGTCTTGCCTTTGTGCTTTCCAGTAATAGCCTTAAGCACTGCACTGAACTTGAGCTCTTTAAGGCTACCTGTCGCTGGCTACGCCTAGAAGAGCCTCGGATGGACTTTGCTGCCAAATTAATGAAGAACATACGATTTCCACTGATGACACCGCAGGAGCTCATCAATTATGTGCAAACCGTGGATTTCATGAGAACTGACAATACCTGTGTGAATCTCCTTTTGGAAGCCAGCAATTACCAAATGATGCCATACATGCAGCCAGTGATGCAGTCAGACAGGACTGCCATTCGCTCTGACACCACTCATTTGGTCACACTCGGAGGAGTTCTGAGGCAGCAGCTGGTTGTCAGCAAGGAATTGCGCATGTATGATGAAAAGGCCCATGAATGGAAATCGTTAGCCCCCATGGATGCCCCACGGTACCAGCATGGCATTGCTGTCATTGGAAATTTCCTCTATGTCGTCGGCGGACAGAGCAATTATGACACAAAAGGAAAAACGGCAGTCGATACGGTCTTCAGATTTGATCCTCGCTACAATAAATGGATGCAGGTCGCATCTTTAAATGAAAAGCGCACCTTTTTCCACCTAAGTGCCCTCAAAGGATATCTGTACGCAGTCGGTGGGCGAAATGCAGCTGGTGAACTGCGTAAGTGTGTGCATTTATGTTAAACAGAGAGGCTAATTTCTTTACCCCCAAATTCTCATTAAACCATAAAATAAGCAGCTCTGGAAAATTAAAGACAAAAATGTAGCTAGGGTTTCATTTAAACTGTTCTGTTCAGGAAATATCAGAGACAATCCGTATGCCTAATCCAGATTTATATTTTTGGCGAGGGTACAAATGATATCTTAGGAATACATCAGTATGTTGCAGAATATTTTTATTTGGCAGTGTGTATGGCTTTCATCTTGACAGTGTAACTACAAAGTATACTCTGCTCATTTAAATTCTAATAGAATCTTGGACAGAAGTCTGGCATGTTTCCTTATTTTCCATTTTTAAAAGCCCACATAATATTTTACTGTACAGGTTAAAATCCTTCCTTACAGAGGACTGTTATCATTTCTTCTTTTACATAATCTTTTACCCTATCCTAGAACCTAGACCACATAGAAAGATAATTTTCTTTGTCGATTAAATGTACAAAGTTCAATTATTATCCCAAATGTATTTACCATGAGTAATGTGATCTGTGAGTATTAGTTTTAAAAATCATTCTCTCGGGGCGCCTGGGTGGCTCAGTGGATTAAGCCGCTGCCTTCGGCTCAGGTCATGATCTCAGGGTCCTGGGATCGAGCCCCGCATCAGGCTCTCTGCTCAGCAGGGAGCCTGCTTCTCTCTCTCTCTCTCTCTCTCTCTCTCTGCCTGACTTTCTGCCTACTTGTGATCTCTCTCTCTGTGTCAAATAAATAAATAAAATCTTTAAAAAAAAAAAATCATTCTCTCTTGGGGTGTCCGGGTGGCTCAGTCGGTTAAGCGTCTGACTCTTGATTTCAGCTCAGGTCATGATCTCCAGGTCACAAGATCGGGTCCTAGGTCAGGCTTCATGCTCATCACGGAGTCTGCTTGTCCCTCTCTCTCTGTTCTTCCGCTGTCCCCCCCAACTCACACATTCTTGCTCTCTCTCTCTCTCAAATAAATAAATGAAAAATAAAATCTTAAAAAAAATCATTCTCTCAGTGAAATACTGAACAATTTTCTTCACCGTAAACTGCTCTGGTAAGCTTTATTAGATGGCCGTTTTTTTGTCTCCCTAATCAAAGATTGGTCTCAAGTGCAGTTAACATAGAGCAGTACTTTGGCTACATAAATGAACTCTAATTTTGTTATTTTAGATGAAATTGGAATAAGATAGCTGTCCAAAAAGAAGTCAGGAAGACCACATTTTCTGTCACGCCTTCCATTTCTGTCATTACCATCATCGTTTGGCCTCTTTTTTTCACCACTCTTTCATTCTGCGATGAATAGAGTCCTCGTAGTTGACCAGTATTCCGGGCTCTGTAATAGTGGGGACGTGGAAAATATTGGCCTTGGCTCTGGATAAATTGAGAGTAATTATCAGAATCTTTTTCTTGGTAGCTTAATGGTTTAAGAATAAGCTATTTATTGGAGGCAAAAAGAACTGCTCTCAGCTCTAATGCTCTCCACCTGATCAAGCCCTTTCTTGTTAGGGGCATCTTAATATTACTAATCTCTCCTACCTGCAATTTTTTTCCCCTTTATTGTCATAGTAGTATTTTTCCTAAGACTGGGCCTTCGAAATGGTTGGACTCAGGGTCATCCTCACGAACCACACAAATTGCACGATCTATTGTAATAATCAGGCTGTTCAGAGCATCTGAGGCACCAGTGCCCTTAGCGTCGAATTGTCATTTCAGGTCTCCTCGCTCGACCCACACACATGATTTTCATGTTGTGATACCATTTTAAATTAGGGGATGTCTGGAAGTATTCAGAAACTGTAACTAGGGATTTGGCTCTTTCTTAGGAAAACCACTCGTAGGAGATCATCTCTTCAGGTTTACAAAATGGTAGGTGGTCAGTCCTGGCCGTGAGTGGCCATTTCAGACCTGCTTTCCTCAGGAGAAAGAGCTCCAGTTTCTCAGTCGGTGCTTGCTTAGCGATGTTATCCCCTCTAATTAATAGGTGGAACGAGGCCTTATTCTTCTGAAAATCTGTCATCTTCAGGCCAAGGATGGTCATTACATAAAACCAAGAAGCTAGAGGCTTTCTTTTGCTGAGCTCTTGCCATGTTCGACTCATTTGGGAACAAGAAGTAGACAACCCCGTTGGGCAGGCGGCTGCCTTCCTCGCTTATGACCTTCAGAAATCACACCCTCTATCTCTTATTAAAAATAGCCTTCTGGGGCGCCTGGGTGGCTCAGTGGGTTAAGCCGCTGCCTTCGGCTCAGGTCATGATCTCAGGGTCCTGGGATCGAGTCCCGCATCGGGCTCTCTGCTCAGCAGGGAGCCTGCTTCCTCCTCTCTCTCTGCCTTCCTCTCTGCCTACTTGTGATCTCTCTCTGTTGAATAAATAAATAAAATCTTTAAAAAAAAAATAAAAATAAAAAAAATAAAAAAAAAATAAAAATAGCCTTCTGCATTAAAAGGAACAAGAGAAGCATGTTTCTCATGAGCCCGTCCTAATTCATAATAACTATTTCATTCTATTTAGGTTTTACCATCACAATCTCCCAGAGTTTAAACCTAAGGATAATGACTTACATAGTCTCAAAAATGATTACCCCTCCAGATGGTAAATAGAGGCCCATTTTTATCTCAATTTGTAAACTGCATGTTTCACAAATACATAGATGGTTGTAATAGAGACACAAGCCCTCAATACCAAGAAACAACTCTGATTCCATTTAAAGGCCAATGACATTTCTTTCCCTTTCAAATTACCTCCTGTCATCTACAACTAAGTATGCTTTTGTAGAAAATGACTGTTTGCCTTAAAATCAGTATACCCAGCAAAAGCCAGTCTGTAGTAAATATTTTAAGTTAAAATATATTGGAAGCATTTGTTTGTTTATTTGTTTCTAGAAAATGAGTTGATTGGCTTAAGTGCAGTGAAATCAGGCCACCCCACCTCCTTTGCCTTTCTCCTATTTTAGACGTACTTGGGAGCAAGAAGTAGATTGTTTTAAAACAGTCTCCTCACATTCTGTGCTGTTGACTTCTTCTGAATTCTCTTTATCAATAATGTTTCTCTTTGTATAGGTGTCTCTTGCCCTTTCCAGTTTTCTCGGACCCATGGTTTTCGTTGAATAGCAGATTTAGGTCCTAAAAAGACTCTTGCTTATATTTCTTAATGTTCCAGCCAGAGGCTGGGTTTTTAACGTTTCTCCTGCTCCATAATTTTTTTTTTTTTATGGGAACGCCCTCCACACACACAAGAACATCTGTTATAGGAGCACCCGGGTGGCTCAGTCGTTGAGTGTCTGCCTTCGGCTCAGGTCATGGTCCCAGGGTCCTGGGATCAAGGCCCGCATCGGGCTCTCCGCTCGGTGGGAAGCCTGCTTCTCCCTCTCCCACTCCCCCTGCTTGTGTTCCCTCTCTCGCTGTGTCTCTCTCTGTCCAATAAATAAAATATTTTTTTTAAAAAAGAATATTTAAAAAAAGAACATCTGTTATATTAACTTCACATTCCCATCTTAACTGATTACTCTGCCGTATTATTATCTGTAAATAAAGAATGGAGGTGAAGAGGTGGCAGGCAAATGGGAATCAATGGGAGACTCATTTAACAGTTTAACAATTCAGGGCCCCTGACCGGCTCAGTTGGTAGAAGATGTAACTCTTGATCTTGGGGTTATAAATTCAAACCCTACATTGGGTGTAGAGATTACTTAAAAGTAAAATCTTCTCTTAAAAAAATTAGTTAGGTTCATTTAGTACCAGTATGTTATTTATTCTGCGTGTATGCAATGACCATCTCCTAGACGTAATTCTGAAAAGAAAAGAGTGGCAGCATTTGCAAGACGTTTTAGATCGTTTTAATGCAGTTGGTCTTTTAACAGCCCTTCTTGGAGTGTGTATGGATGGACCTATGCCCATAGTACATCAAAAAGATCCTATCAATGTTTGTGTGAGCCTGGTATATTGCTGCAGTAGAATTCCTTAGAAATGCTGCTTTCCTTTGACACCAGGTACAGTCGGAAACTACATGAAGCTTAGAGGAGCTGTCACTTCAGTGGAAGAGGAGTCCGTTATTCCTGGCATCTTTCAAACTTCTGTCATTTAAGAAATTGATCTTCCATTGAGGTTTTCTATATGGAAGAGAAATATGACAGCCCAGATAGCTTTCATTTCTGTTAACTATTAATAAGTCAAGCTTTCGGATAATGAAGTAACTTACAGAAAAACGTGTTAGTTTTTCTTTTTCAAATAAATGTGCAGTAAAATGACTGAAAGTTATCAACTGCCCCATATCCTTTAATGGATTTGCAGTTTTCTTCATTAAGCACCAGTGGTTCCAGTGGTGATTCAGGGTTCATCCCTTGCCTACTCTCAAAAAAAAAAAAAATAAGTAAGCCCCACAACATCTCTTGGGACCAATTCTGGACTCTAGTAGAATCACCTGAGCAACTACAAATCTTTCATGATTGGTGTGAACGAAGCAACCTGCATGTAATTCTCAAATTGGAGAAGGTCTCTAACTGAAATTGCACGTCACTGAAGGTGACTTTCTAGAATAAGGGTCAGTGAAATTCTGAAAAGGGCCAGAAAGTCCATATTTTCAGCGTCTTAGGCCATAGGATCTTGTCACAGCGAATTGCCTCTGCTGTCATATTGCAAAAACAGCCACTGATGGTTTATAAACAAACGGGTGAGGCTGTGTTCCAATAAAGCTTTCTATAGGAAAACCAGCATTTGAATTCCACATGATTTTCATAAGTCACAAAACATTTTTCCTTTGATTTTTTCCCCCAACTCTTTAAAAAAGGTAAAAAGCCATTCACATGTTTGGGGCGCCTGGGTGGCTCAGTGGGTTAAGCCTCTGCCTTCAGCTCAGGTCATGATCTCAGGGTCCTGGGATCAAGCCCCACATCGGGCTCTCTGCTCAGCGGGGAGCCTGCTTCCTTCTCTCTCTCTGCCTGCTTCCCTCTCTCTCTCTCTCTGCCTGCCTTTCTGCCTGCTTGTGATCTCTCTCTCTCTCTCTCTCTGAAATAAATAAATAAAATCTTTTTTAAAAAAGGCATTCACATGTTTATCTTGTGGGCCATACAGAAAGCAGATAGCATGCTGGATTTGGCTGATGGGCTGTAATTTGCCCAACCTTCTTCTAGACTTTTCTAATTAATTCATTGCCATTCCTACCTCTCATAGACTATGACAAAAGCACTGTCTTGTCCCTTGCATTATCCCTTGCCCCCTTCCCCTCTCAAGGTTTTGGACACAAGCCTATAGCCCATTTTCCTTATGGAAAATAAGGACTTGTGTGTGTATATACTTTTAATCAGATGTGTTCTATTTTAAAACTAAATACTCTTTTTTTTTTTAATTTTTATTTATTTACTTGACAGACAGAGATCACAAGTAGGCAGAGAGGGAGTCAGAGAGAGGAGGAAGCAGGCTCCCCGCCGAGCAGAGAGCCCCATGCGGGGCTCGATCCCAGGGTCCCAGGATCATGACCTGAGCCGAAGGCAGAGGCTTTAACCCACTGCGCCACCCAGGCGCCCCTAAAACTAAATACTCTTGATTTGACTTAGAACAACAGTACTTGATGGAGACAGTCTAGAGGTTGAGAGTAGATATTTAATGATAGGAAAAGCTGAAGGATATGAATGATACAGCTCAAAGAAGAAAAGTTGAGGGATGATGAACTACTACATAGTTTCTATATTATTGGTGGTTAATAGCCGTCTTACACTTAGGTTACTCCTGTATGAGAAAATATAGATGGATTCTTATAACCCCTATTAGGGGAAAAAATGCAATTAATTCACTGACAGAAGAACAGCATTATCTTTCTACATGGGAAAATTTTAATAATCATAAAGAGTGAATAGCTATTCAAGTGCTAGCTCCACTCCAAAAGAAATAGGAGGAAACTAATGGAAACTCCATCAGAATAGATTGAATTAGACATAAGGAGAGACTGTGACACTCTAGAAATTTCAAAGTTCAAAGCAGAATTTTTCCATTAAGGAAAGCACAGAACTATAGTAAAACCTGTCTTTGCCATCAGAGACGTGGAAAAGATGATCTCTGGAAGTCTTTTAAAACCCTTTCACTGATAGGATGTGTGATTAGACTACTTTTTTTTTTATCAGCTAAAACCCTACCATTAATTACTTTGCTGATGCCAAGTACCAATCAATATACTAGATCCTCTATAAGTGGGGGAGAGAGAGAGAGAGATAATAATGTATGTCCAGTAGGATTGTGCTTGTCAATTAAGTGAAAGTCGTGCTCAAGGCAAATGGAAACGAACATTAGAAAAGACGCCCAGTGACTACAAATGGCCCAAACCGGTATCAATCCGTTTCAGCTTGCCATGAATTGTGACAATAGCTCTTGTTCGGGGGAAAGATTTTGCAGGATCTGGCTACTTAATGGAAGGATTTAGAAGAAATAGAGTTGGGAGGGGGAAAAAAGAAGAAGAAGAAATAGAGTTGGTTAGAATCCAGGCCTAAAGCAATGAACAAAACCAACAAAGTAGATCAAAATGAGAACAGGAAAAGCCTTTGAGATGAGCCCGAAAATGTAAAGCTCAAGCCAGTGCAAAAGGCAATCAGTGAAGGGATATGAGAAGTGGTATAATGTAGGAGCTGTTAGGCGAGAAATAAGTGCTCCACATAGTCAATTTGGTGCAGAAATGAAATTACTGAATAGAGTAGAAAATGCATCTCTCATTCTCATGTTATTATTATTTTTTTTTAAATCAGAAATCTTGTTCAAGGGATGATTCATCCGTTAGGCATTCCAGTGGCTTGATCAGATGGCCCCACTCAGTAGATTTCTGCTTCTGTTCCATCGCCTAAAACTACATCATTTGGTCATCTCCAGGTTCAAGGGAACTTGAATGTTGAGTCTAGCAGGGCGCTTCTGTGTGCAGTGTCGTGGTTCTATTCCTAAGAAAAAGGCAGGGTTAGGGGAGACAAAAAATCAGGTTGCCAATAGTATAAAATTTTCAAGTCTACCTAGACTTTGTATGGGGTTTTTGTTTGTTTCTTCTTCAAAGTTTAATTTATTTAAGTTATCTCTACATTCCACGTGGGGCTCGAACTCACAACCCCAAGGTCAAGATGCACACACTCTTCTGATTGAGCCTGCCAGGTGCCCCAAGACTTTGTGTCTTTGACCAGAGTACTCAGAACAGCCCTATTTCTTTCTGCCTCTTCAAAAAGGATTAAGTTTTCTATCCGTCGTTTTATTCTTGAGTTTATAACAGAGTGATATTTAAATAGGTTGAGGTCACTTCTCCAAAATACTTTCTGTTAAAGATGATAAATCTATTACTGAAAGGAAGTGCCCCTATTAGAAATCTTCCTGTCATACTATGCTACCAGTCATCTTCTAGTAGGAGCATGACTGGCTACAGTGATATTGGCCTTAATGTAGAAATGTAGAATTATTGCCAATGTCTATTGTGTAGTCCGGATGTGAAATAAAGCAAGAGGCAGCCAGAACATACGCCAGGTGGTGTGTGTACGTACAGACATACATTCTCAACCTCAGATTGTGCTTCCTGTCGATGAACCTTAGTTTCCTAGGTGGTGGATCAGAACTGACTTTTCTTCTTCCTTATGATTTTCTCAACTTCCCACATATTTATCATTTTTGAAGATTTGGTTTATTTATTTTTATGAGAGCAAGAGAGAGCACGAGCCGGGGGGAGGGAGAAGCAGACTCCCCGCTGAGCAGGGAGTCCAATGACGGGACTCCATCTCAAGGCCCCCGGACCATGACGTGAGCTTCAGGCAGACACTTAACCAACTGAGCCACCCAGGCACCCTCATCTTCCCACATACTTAGAACAAGGAAATGGGAGGAATGTCAAATTACAAAGATGTAACAAGATACTAGAAGAAAAGAAATCCTGGCAACTTCTGCAGTAACAGAGATGTGTTAGATTATCACATAAGCCTCTAGTCTAATGTTAAGTGTATTAATGGTTCATCTTAGTAATATAATCTCAATAAGTGAAAAAAGAGACCTCCCAAAGAGTATCTCATATCTGTTATATATAGGGTTTCATTGTTTAAATATTATTCTTTTACCTAAAGGGAAAAATAGCTCATTGCTAAATTTGAAATTATAAATTATTTTCTTGTCTGTTTTTTTTCTTTTTTTTAAACAATAGCCACAGTGGAGTGTTACAATCCAAGAACAAATGAGTGGACCTATGTTGCCAAAATGAGTGAACCCCACTATGGCCATGCTGGAACTGTGTATGGAGGAGTCATGTATATTTCAGGTAAACCATTATAACACAGATGTGATTAATATAATACATACCCTTTTAACTGTGGCACCATCTTACCTACAGTATTAGAAAGATAATCCAGAAAAAAAAAAGAATCCAGAAAAAAGGATCATCAAAATATAATTGGGAAGCTATATTGTACATGTGCGTTTACGTACAGATGCCTTTGGTATTCTAGGAGTTCATAAGACTAGCGGCAAACCAGTCATGCTATGAATACATAACTTGGAAGAAACTGGAAAGCCTTCAGCTTTTTCAGCTTGCCTTTCGGTCCCCATGCCCCACACTCTAAATAAACCCTGTACTCCAACAACCCCTATTCATAGTCCCTGTAGCAATACTTAATTCATTTTGAGCTTACATTTAGCCAAACTCTATGAGGAAATATATCATCATTTAACACATAACTCTACTGTGTGTAAGCTTGTTCCTGATAATATACATAGTGTTTAATAATGGTCACACCAATAATAGGGGTTTCCCTTTTCCTCAGCATTATCAGGGGACTCGACTGTGGTGTCCTTGCGTGAATGATGCCATGCTGATTACCTATATATGTGTCGGCCACATGCGCATATATTTTTCTTATAACAGATTCTAAAATGGCTACCATTTGTTGCAGTAACAACTTTCATTCCCAGACTGTTGGTGTTGAAATAATTCTCCCATCAGATGCAGAAAGGAGTCTCATTTGAATGTAATCTTCACCTCCACTATTGACATTTTACTTTGTTAGGCCGCTTCTTCTCATCTGGCCCTGACGTAGTCTACTTTTGACACATTTTTCTCCTGAGAGCTTGCCGGTGCCAGGCCAGCAGTTACATTATTAGAAAGCAAAAGCATTAAGGTGATGGTGGTGGTCTGGGTCTCTGAACGCCGCTGCCTTATGAAAGCTATAATCAGGAGGGATCAGCTAAAGGCCCTGAATGGGTGATTGACAGGTTTGGGGAGTTAAATTTATGAGCAACTACGGGGTGTCTTCTATTGAAAGAGCCATCCAGGAAATCTTATGCTCCACTAATCAATGATTTACACCCTCTACCTATTTTATGTGTATAGCTGTTATGCCGTAATAATGAGAGCTCCATATCCTTGGGGAGAAGGACATGAAATTGTTCTCGTGACACTTCGCCATAGCTAACGTGCATCTCACAAATGACCTCCCTGGCCAAGAATAGGATAGGACCAGAGCTGACTCTCAAACTGAAAAAAAAAAAAGTAAAGAGCAGAGAGGAAACAGTGATTGCTGACTGGCCCCCAGATAGGAATGCTTTGATTGATATGACTGAAAATTTGTGTAGCTCTCTCGCCAATCTGTAGAACATAGAGTCCAGTACTTTCCTTGTAGACTGATTTCTGTGTGATCTCAGGACATGCTCTGTAGATGATAAGGACTCAGTGGGTCAACAGCAGACTGCTAATGATCTACCAACTGTTCTCAGAAATGATCATAGATTCTGTACGTGTTCAGCATCTAGCTTCGTCCGTGCTGAGAGCAGATGACATTACCTTCCTGCACCCCCCCAACAGAAACTCGACAAAAACAAACAACGCTGAGTAATCTCATATGCCGGGACATTTGGATAATATGGTCAACTTTTCCAAGCATTTTGATTGATTTGACTTCATAGTCTCAATGCTAATGAGATAACAGGAGTAGAGATTCTTAGATGGTTAAGTGCGGAAATGAACAACTGGAATTCAGATGCCTGAGCCCAGTGCTCAGCTGCCAGCGTGTGCCCACCCCAAAGCAGGAGCAGTACGTGATTCTGGGGGTGCCCGGGTGGCTCAGTCAGTTAAGCATCTGAGTTCGGCTTACATCATGATCACAGAGTCCTGGGATCAATTCCCACATCAGGCTCTTTGGCTCAGCAAGAAGCCACCTTTTCCTTCTGCTTGCCGCTCCCCTTACCTGTTCTCTCTCTCTCTGACAAATGAATAAATTTTTTTTTTTAAAGAAGTGCATGATGCTTTGGACCTGAGATTTACGGCAGACTCAGCTCTAAAAGTGGCCCAAATCTCTCTTCCTTTAGCAAAGCCTCTTAAATTCCACGGCTCTCTGCTTGAGAAAGTCCTTGCAATAACATAAGCTAGATTTTTTTTTTTTAAAGACTTTATTTATCTATTTGACAGAGAGAAATCACAAGTAGGCAGAGAGGCAGGCAGAGAGAGAGAGAGGAGGAAGCAGGCTCCCCGCTGAGCAGAGAGCCCGATGCGGGACTCGATCCCAGGACCCCGAGATCACGACCCGAGCCGAAGGCAGCGGCTTAACCACTGAGCCACCCAGGCGCCCCCATAAGCTAGATTTTTGTTGTTGTTGTTGTTCTCTAAGAAGCTGAAAGTGTTACCTTCTGGATTTTTTTTTTAATTTTTTTTAAGATTTTATTTATTTATTTGACAGAGAGAGATCACAAGTAGGCAGAGAGGCAGGCAGAGAGAGTGAGATGGAAGCAGGCTCCCTGCTGAGCAGAGAGGCTGATGCGGGACTCGATCCCAGGACCCTGAGATCATGACCTGAGCCGAAGGCAGCGGCTCAAACCACTGAGCCACCCAGGTGCCCCCACCTTCTGGATTTTTAATCCCAGAGAAAGTACGTCTGGAGGGCAGATATTTATAAGAACACTAACAATAAGCCCTAAGGTCCGTAATATTTGGCTCAACATCCACGATCTAGGATAGAGAGCCTTTTATTTACTTTTGCATCTCTATCATAATCTGTTTACCCTCGTGCCTACCTTCATTCTCTAGGGGGAATCACTCATGACACTTTCCAAAAGGAGCTCATGTGCTTTGACCCGGACACCGACAAATGGATCCAGAAGGCGC
>NC_081575.1:31445989-31467897 GCF_022355385.1 Mustela nigripes
CTATTTATTTATTTGACAGAGAGAGATCACAAGTAGACAGAGAGGCAGGCAGAGAGAGAGAGAGAGAGGGAAGCAGGCTCCCTGCTGAGCAGAGAGCCCGATGTGGGACTCGATCCCAGGACCCTGAGATCATGACCTGAGCCGAAGGCAGCGGCTTAACCCACTGAGCCACCCAGGTGCCCCCCTTGCAAACATTTCTTAAACTTGTCTTTCTTAGGTTCTCGGGGATCTCCTTGCAGAAGGAGTTCTAGAACACATTAATTCTCAGACGGTTCATAATTTTCCTTCTTGGCCAATGCTGGTAGGGTGAGAAAGACGAATAAACAAATCTACTTTGCCTATTTGTAGAATTTTTACAAATGCACCCGATAATTGGGTTTTGCTCTGAAAAGTAAAATTATGACCTGAAAGCTATTTTCTGTCTGATGCTACTGGAGGGATTTTGGAAAATATATAGGTATGTAGGTTGCTGAAATAACTCCCTCACTTTAGCCCGGAGAGGGAATTCCACGGGGCAATTAAGTGCTGTTTTATTTAATTACTTTGACCATGTGAACTTTTCTCCACCACCACCCCCTCTGTCCCCCTCCCCCTGCCTTTTCAAAGGCCTTTGTGCTTTTTTCCCCCCAAGAACAGTGAGCAGACTTTCTAAGTTGGCACTGCCTCTAATTTTATTCTTGGCTCTTGTGACTTGCTTTTGTTTTTCATTTTCAGACTGCCAAACCTCAGGTTTACTTCCTTCCACATCAGATAGCTCTTTGGCTAGGCTAGGAGGAAAGTAAATGCAAAGCAAGTTCATGAGGATTAAGGGAATTTTAAATTGGTCAAGTAATGCCCTATTTAAAGACTCTTTTGGTAATTATAATGTGCAAAATATAGACAAATTGGAAAATACAGGAAGGAAGAAAAATAGTTATTTAACTCCCCCATGTCAAGATAACTACTGCTAAATATGAGGATATTTATTTAAAATCTTAGTAAATAGGCGCACCCGGCAGACTCAGTCTGTAGTGCCTGTGACTGTTGATTTCGGGGTCATGAGTTTGAGCCCCAAGTAGGATGTGGAGATGACCTAAAAAAAATAAAATCTTAAGAAAAACAATTCAGCCCAAGATAATTTAAATTACTTATTAAAAAATTCTGTATGCACCATACTTTTTTATACACTAAATCACATTTTCTTTTTTCTTTTTTTTTTTTAAAGATTTATTTATTTATTGGACAGAGAGCGATCACAAGTAGGCAGAGAGGCAGGCACAGAGAGGGGGAAGCAGGCTCCCCGCCGAGCAGAGAGCCCGATGTGGGGATCGATCCCAGGACCCTGGGATCATGACCTCAGCCAAAGGCAGAGGCTTAACCCACTGAGCCACCCAGGCGCCCCTAAATCACATTTTCTAATACAAAATGTGTTCTGATGTATCAGTGCATTAATTTCTGATACAAAATACATCAATGCAGTATCTAGAATAAGATTTTCTAAACTCCTTTATTAAGCGAGGCATAACTAGGCAATGTTTTGAGCTTTCATCAGTTTAGAAATACTGAAACATTAATGTCAAATCCGGTGTTTGCAGAATTAATAATGATCCTGGACACTATAAGTATTTATTTAATCAGTGAGTCTAAGTAATTTGTATAATCCAGACTTCAAAGTGAATATTTCAATCTCTATTTAAGGTTTTTTTTAGGGGCTTCTGGGTGGCTCAGTCGGTTAAGTGCCTGGCCCTCAGCTCGGGTCATGATCCCAGAGTCCTGGGATCAGGCTCCACATCAGGCTCCCTGCTCAGCAAGGAGTCTGCTTCTCCCTCTCCTCCCTGCTTGTGCTCTCTGGCTATCTGTCTCTCTCTCAAATAAATAAAATCTTTACAAAAATAAAATATTTTAAAGATTTTTTTCATTTATTTGACAGAGAGAGCACAAGCAAGGGAAGCAGCAGAGGGAGGGAGAAACAGGCTCCCCACCCAGCAGGAAGCCCAATGCAGATGCGGGGCTCCATCCCAGGACCCTGGGATCGCGACCCAGATGCCCAACTGACCGAGCCTACCCAGGTATCCCTCAATCTCTATTTAATTTTAAATTTAGTGTCCCTTGGTGTATATATAAATCATGTATTGCCATATAATCATTGAATGCTTCTTCCCCTTTCATGTGTTATTTGGCCAAGTGGCTAAGATAAAATGGAGATTGAAATTTTTAAAATGACTATAGAGGCCATACCTCAATTAACCTCTTCCCCCCAAAAAACCCCAGGAAACAAGGGTGGCAGACATGCTCTGTAAATAATCAGTAAATGTTTTCATCTTTGGAGGCCATATGGTCTTGTAGCAACTACTCAGCTCTGCTGATGTTAGTGCTAGAGTGTAGACAGTACGTAAATGAACGAGTGTGAATGTGTTCCACTTAAACTTTGTGGATGATGAAATTTGAAGTTCATAGAATTTTCCTGGATTACAACATACTACTCTTCTTTTGACTTCTTTCTGCCATTTAAAAATGTGAAGACTGGAGCGTCTAGCTGGCTGAGTCAGTAAAGCATGTGAATCTTGATCTCAGGGCTGTGAGTTCAAGCCCCATGCTGGGCGTAGAGATTACTTAAAAATAAAATCTTGAGGGACGCCTGGGTGGCTCAGTTGGTTAAGCAGCTGCCTTCGGCTCAGGTCATGATCCCAGCGTCCTGGGATCGAGTCCCACATCGGGCTCCTTGCTCCGCAGGGAGCCTGCTTCTCCCTCTGACTCTGCCTGCCACTCTGCCTGTGCTCGCTCTTGCTCTCTCTCTCTCTCTCTCTCTCTCTCTCTCTGACAAATAAATAAATAAAATATTTAAAAAATAAAAAATAAAATAAAATCTTGAAAAACAAAAATAAAAATGGGAAGAATGTTCTTAGCTCAAAGGCCATAGGAAAATAGGCTACAGGGGAGCCTGGCTGGCTCAGTTGGTGGAGCATGTGCCTGCTGATCCCAGGATTGTGAGTTCGAGCCCCACGTTGGGTGTGGAGATTACCAATAAATAAATAAATAAACTTAAAGGAAAAGAAGGAAAAACAGGCTACAGACCAGATTTGGTCCATGGTCTGTAGGTCTCTCCCTTGCTGACTCTTAACGTTATAACAGCATGTTTCATTATCATTCATTTATTTTTCTCAGCAAACATTTATTGTGAACCTATTTCACATTAATGCCACTGAAAAGTCCTAGGGCGACAAAGATGAATGCAAATTAATCCCTGCCCTCAAGGTGCTTCGAGGAGCTGAGCAGACGTAGCGTGCTAATGGCCATGATGGGATGTAAAGAAGCAACATCTGAGCTCAGTAACACGCGTAGAAGTTCACAAAGTGGGAGGCTACAAAGTAGAGTGCCTGTGTTAATAAATACAACTGTAGGGGCACCTGGGTGGCTCAGTGGGTTAAAACCTTTGCCTTCGGCTCAGGTCATGATCCCAGAGTCCTGGGATCGAGCCCCACATCCGGCTCTCTGCTCAGCAAGGAACTTGCTTCCCTTCCTCTCTCTGCCTGTCTCTCTGCCTGTCTCTCTGCCTGCTTGTGATCTCTGTCTGTCAAATAAACAAACTCTTTTTTAAAATAAATAAATAAACAAATAAATACAGCTGTAAATGAAAGAGTACCCACAGGGAAGGATCCACCTATCCTTAAAATCCTAGCTCCCGTCCCTTGAGATTCAACTTGATCTTACAAAGCTCTCACTGATCACCCGGACCACCAGCTGCTGGGTAGTGCTGGGTCGGGTCACACATAACTTGTCTCTTAAAGGACTCACAGAACTGCAAAGCCCACTGGAGGGAAAGGAGGCCCCAGATGTGCTAGAATTAGCTCTGTCCTCAAATACCTGGAGTTTTTTGTTTACTTTGGTTTTTATCTCCCTACTCTGTTTGCAATAGCATTGCCAACACTCTGTTTTGCTGGTAGTGATTCTGTTCACATCCAGGAAGAGAGGAAATCTCCTTCAACTATGGAATTTAAATCCTCCTCTCGAGACCGAGGGAGCCAACCCAGGACATATGACTTCCCCCGGACTGGTTGCTATGCAATGCATGGATTGGCATAGATTAATTATCTGATGTGAAATTGTTGTTGGGGAGTTAACCATAATACCCTCCTCACTCCGGAAGAACAAGAGGGAAACACAGAGGATGAAATATAGCTAATTGGATTTACTTGGTTCAATTTATCTGTATTTGCCCTTTTTCTAGATGAGTGTTTTTCAAAGTCTGGATCACATGCTATAAAGGCGCAGAAGAGTCTCAAGGTGTGGTCTCGGCTCCTGGTATCCCCGAGACCCTTTCAGAGAGCCCACAAGGTCAAAACTATTGTTGTCAGAATCCCAAGACATCATTTCCCTGTTTCACTCTCATTCCCTCCCAAGTGGACACTGGAGATTTCCAGAGGGTCAAGGATGTGCGATGATGCATCTGTCAAGGGATGGGGTATGACTTTGTGTATTCTTGTGTTTTAAAAAAAAACAACTCGTTTTTCATTTCTAATACAGTATCAATAGATACAACCCACATAAACAGACACTCTTTGGTTTCCTCAAGAAATTTTAAAGGTCCTGAGACATAAAAACTTGAGAACTGCTAGATCAGTCCTAAAATCAATTTTAGCAGCAGTTTTTGCAGAAATGCAATAAAAAAATAGAGCACCCTGTTCAAGTTTTTATGAATGTTTCTTTTGATTAATATCAAAAGATTTGATTTGATTAATTTTAATTAATAAAATTCACAAAACAATACTTATGCCTGTGAGTGTGTGTGTGTGTGTGTGGTTACAATATAAATAAAATTATTCATGTAGGACCTGATTGAGAGTGGTTGAAAGGGCTGCTCCCTGGCCCCTGACCACGCTCCATGTCTCTAAGGCCTTCTTAGCACCATCACTGAGGATTACTTGAAGTGCTGCTACCGAAAGATAGATCACCTAAGGTCTGATTTCTCCATTCTCATGTCTTGTCTGAAAACCTACCTGTTCTTCACTAATTAAAGCCAGGCAGCCACAACCACTCATCAAGTCCCTCCTAGCCCCGTAGGAGTTGGCGTAACAGCCAGACTAGAAGAGAACTCACATCCCAAACATTGCATCGGTGTTACAATCATGGTAGCAGGCTTTTGTTTTCCTTCTACAAATCTCTTAATTAAGCATTTCCCCAAAGGAACAGTAGTCGTAGTTGACACGAATCAATAAGGAGTGAACAAAAGGCCCGAATGCAAGCCAAAGAAACCAAACTCTGACCAGCTGAGGTTAAGACAGAAAAACTCCTAGACCCGTGGTGGAGCAAGTCACGGAAGCATAGCAAGACCAGAGCTGCAGCTGGGACACAGGGAGAACCCAAAGACTCCGAGACTGGCAGCCCTCTGTCATTCTTCTTTGCCCTGAGGGTCAGATTCACCACCTCCTCCTGTAGACCGGCTTCTTTGACATGGCGGCGCCCATGCATGGGAGCTCAGAGAACTTCCACTTTGCCCTGCAGTGGCAGATGCTCAGCTGACTGAACCACGCAGGCGCCCCAAGGAGTGCCAACTCTTTAAGGTAAGAAGCCTGGGTGTTTTAAGAAACTAGGACAATCTTCTAGAAGGATCAGTCAGGAAAAGAGGGTGGGGAGAACCTGGCTGACAGCACGGTTGGTTCTGTGGGGCAGTGACTGGGAGTATTGAAAAGGCAAGCTCCTGTGGTAAGGGAGGCCACACCAGGCCAGTCCTCAGCACACTGGCCAGCCTTCCAGCTCCAGGAAGCCTAGAGAGTTACACAAACTGCCCTTCAGTGAGCAGAAGTCAAGAGGAGGCCATGGCCATGGTGGCCTGGTCAGCCGGTCATGTAGGGAAGCTTCAGAGGACTTGAACCTCTGACCTAGACGGGTCTGAGTGCGGTATCTGGAGCCTGAGGGAGACTCTTGGGCCAGCAAGACCTGTACTTCAAAGAAGGCCCATGATTATTGTCCAACAAGAAATCTTCACGACCGGAGCTCCATCCCAAGAGGATGGGGAAGGAGTGTTGTGTCACGGGCCCGTGGAGCATGGCTGGAATCCACAGCTGTGCACATTGGTGACATATGGCACCTTCCCTCAGATAGATTTCCCATTTGAACCCCCATCAGTCACTTACCTCGTCATGTGACTGAGCAGATCTTATTCCTTTCCATCTGACAGAAAGATCCAAGTGGGGATCCATGGAAAGGGTGGAAGACTTTGGAAGGTAAAAGAGCACGCACTTGTCTGGGAGGAACGCACCACCAATTTTGCTTTCAAGGGAAAAATTATGTGTGCTCACCGGTCAAGAAGATAGCTTTCAGCAAGCTGGCGGGGCATGTAAATGGACGGGAGAACAGATCCCTTTGTAGAGAGATGCTCTGAGGAGCCACCTATCTCATGGGAGTCTGAAGGTGGTGAGGCAGCAGAGAGAAGTACCTCATTAACACACTGGGCAGGGCACCCCTAGATCTGGTACCTTCCTCTTCATTGAGAGACCCAGACAGCATACGTAAGGACGAAAGTCGAGTCTTGCACACACCACTCGTGTTCTTGCCTGTCTGTGAGGGCTGTGCTGATAAGACCGTGGCCCCCGTGCATGTGGGGTATCCTGCCACACCACTCCTGCCTCCACTTGGACACCCAGGGGCTATCTTGCAATAGGTAAAAATCCAAGAAAACACCAGAGATCATTAAAATGTCCCCATGGAGTATCAGGGAGGAAGCAACGGGTGTCTTGTAGGGAAGCTACCCACTGAGCATGTCTTTCATTCTGCAGGGAGCCTGCGATCTGTTATTTCCCTCTCTAGAGCAAGCAGGCAGGTTCACAAAGACCCGGGAGCCCAGTGAGACCCACACCCAATTTGCTCAGACTCTAAGTAGATGTAGGAAAAGGACAGTTGTGTGGCCTGGGGTGCTGGAGTGTGGGGGTGGACTAAGAATCAGATGTAAGAACAATGAGCCCATTCCACCACCTGGAAGTCTCTGGAAAATGACTCTTTGGGAGGCACCTGGGTGGTGCAGTCTGTTAAGCATCTGACCTTTGGTTTCTACTCAGGTCCTGATCTCAGAGTCGTGAGATTGAGCCCCACGCTGGGCTCTGTGCTCAGTACAGAGTCTGCTTAAGACTCTCCCTCTGCCCCTTCTCCCCCCACCCCAATAAATAAATAAATCTTTTTTTAAAAAGTTTTTTTTTTTTTTTGTTAAGTGAGAGAGTGTTGTTATTCACTGTTGTTAAAGTGAGAGAGAGTGGACCTAGGCCTATTCTGGGTTCTTGAGAGTGGAAGGGGAAAGGTTAATCAGCCCCAGGTTGGCAAATGTTTGGCCACAGACTCATAGTCCTTCCCAAGGATTGAGAAGAGCCCCATCTAGAGTACCTTTGGGGGCAGCAGCAACGCCAGATGGGAAGCCATCTCTTGAGGAAATTTTCACCAAACATCTGCCCCGTGGCTGTTAGTGACCATTATCAGAACTAGGGAGGCCTTCAAGGGACCTGAAAAAGGAGAGCAGTGGTGACACTGGTAATCCAAGGTGGAAGGCTGCCCAGCCTCTTGCATAGCACAAGAGATAGAGGCTCTGTTGGGACTAGCAACTGAATGAAAACTGGGGTCCCCTCCACTCTTAAAGGGGCTGCAAAGAGACAGGGAAATATTGGCTGTTCTTACTACTGTTTCCAGGCCTGTCTGAGGTAACATATAGGGGGTCCCAGCAGTCCACAGAGAGGCAAGAAAACTATGAAATCCCATCTGTGTCTGCCTTTGCTCTCTGAGTCCAAGGGAGAACGTGTGTGGTCTCTGATCAAAGACAGAAGGAGTTGAGGGAGTTGCCTGAAACCCGCCAAGGTGGCCACACAGAACAACGGGGTCCGTCAACACCTCTGACCCTCAGGGTTTAAGAGAGGGCGAGGATGCTGTGGGTTTGGGCCATGGCAGAAATGAAGTAAAAGATGAGTCAAGAGGGAGCTAGGCAGCCTGGGGCTGGACCGTCTCGTGTGCACGAGTCTAGTAACTCTCAGGAAAACTGAGCGGGGAAGGCCACAGGTGGGGAGGAGGATCTTGGTCCTCCTAGTAGTTCTAGAAAGCAGAGAGAGCATGTATCAATTAGGAGGAATTCGTGTTTGGTCTACCCTGAGCGGCGGCCGGGCCTCCTGCCTCATGCTCCTTGACCTGAGGAACATACCTCAGGAGAAAGTACGTGGGGCCTGGGAGGCACACGCCTGGGCCCAAGAAGGAGGAAACGTCAAGTCTGGTGTGGCTGCCGAGGCCTCAGGATGCCTGTACCCTTTGGGATTCTTCTGGGTTTTCCACCTCATTAAATATGTAGAAGATATATTCCAACGCTTTCCTTCTGAGCTGGGGGGTGGGGGGGGCGGGGAGGCTCCAGGAATCATTTTGGTTCTTGGATTCCCTGCAAGCCAGCAGCTATGGTCTGAATGTGTGTGTCCCTTCAAAATTCTAATGTTGAAATCCTCATCTCCAAGGTGATGGTATTTGGAGGCTGGGCCTTTGGGAGATGATGAGGGCTTGAGGGCAGAACCCTTGTAATTGGGATCAGTGCCTTTATAAAAGAGACCCCGAGGAACTAGCTTGTCCATTTGGCCCTGTGAGGACAGAAAAAAAGATGGCTCTCTGTGACCTGGACAGGCTCTCCCTAGATACCAAATCTGCCAGTGCCCAGATCTTTGACTTCCCAGCTCCAGACCTGTGAAAAATGAATTTCTGCTGTTTATAAGCCACCCAGTCTATGGTATTTTTACCAAGGCATCAGCTCTCTGCACTGACCCCTTCTATGCTCTACCACCACCATTGGGATCAGGAGCTCTGACTGGCCCATTCAGCTTCCTCAACCACGTAAGCCAGGAAATCTGTTCGATATCTCAACACGACAGATGGAAATGTGGGTTTCATGGGGCACCACCCCTCCAAGAGGGTACATATCAGATCTCAAATAATGTAATGAGAATGTAAGAGATACCTATTGTTTTCGAGTGCTTTTATTTTTACATTTTTATTTATTTATATTTTTTAAAATATTTTATTTATTTGAGACAAAGAGTGACAGAGAGAGAGAGGCAGAGGGAGAAGTAGACTTCTCGCTGAGCAGAGAGCCCGACATGGGGCTCGATCCCAGGACCCTGGGACCATGACCTGAGCCAAAGGCAGACACTTAACCGACTGAGCCACCCAGGTGCCCTTGGCATGTTCTGTGATGTCTGCCATGCCCAACATCTCCCAGAACTTGAGGGTTCTGGTGCCTTGGGATATGACTGGCTTGAGTTAACATTGCCTGGCTCTCTGATGGTTTGTGTTTCCACAGCTTTGCATGTAACAAACACATTGTCTTTTCATGGCTTTTGACTGTACCTCTATGTCCAGTTGCTCTGCGTCATCACAGTCCTCCGTCCTCATTAACCCGGGCCGGATAATAGCACAGACTCACAACTCACACATCCATCAGTTTCACATCATTCATCCCAACAGTGCTTCTCATTACAGAGAAGGTATCACAGGCTGATTCTCCAGACACGCTGGAAGACAGGGCTGTCTAATTCTGGCAAATGAGGGATGATAAAATTGACTCCGATCATTTAGGGAGTGGTCAATCAATAAGCAAATCAAAACAAAACAGGTATTATTTAAGTAGCGGTGAGTGGTAAAACATATAGGCCTGACCTAGATGCAAAATGAAGGTACCACGTTACTGACCCGTATGATTCGGATTTCTCTAAAAATGATTTGATGTAATTGAGAGCTAGTCCACAAAATAACTGGCTTGTACTCAACAAAAGTGTTAAGATTGGGGTGCCTGGGTGGCTCAGTTTGCTAAGCATCTGACTTTGGCTTAGGTCATGATCTCAAGGTCCTGGGATTGAGCCCCGCATCGGGCTCCCACTCAGTAGGGAGCCTGCTTTTCCCTCTGCCTCTGCCCCTCCTCCATGACTGTGTGCTCTGACTCTCTCAAATAAATAAAATCTTTAGAAAAAGGCGTCAAGATCATGAAATTCAAATACTAAAGGATAATTACAGACTGGAAAAGAGCAAAGAGACACAATGAATATTACAATATGGAAGCTGAGCAGGGAGCCCAATGTGGGGCTCAATCCTCATGACCTGACCACAAGGCAGACTCTTTTTTTTTTTTTAAGATTTTATTTATTTATTTGACAGCGAGAGATCACAAGCAGGCAGAGAGGCAGGCAGAGAGAGAGAGAAGGAAGCAGGCTCCCTGCTGAGCAGAGAGCCCGATGCGGGGCTCCATCCCAGGACCCTGCAATCATGACCCGAGCCAAAGGCAGCGGCTTAACCCACTGAGCCACCCAGGCGCCCCCACAAGGCAGACTCTTAACTGACTGAGCCACCCAGGCGCTGCATTTTGTAAAGGAGGAAAATATGCTTGAAAACACTGACCCACAGACCATACATGAATCTTTGAGCACAGGAAGTGCTAAATTCTTCAAGGGAGGATGCTTGGTGGTTGTAAGGTATGTTTTCAGTATCTCCCTCAACTGGTACTTCTGGTGGGAGAAGGCTGTCATGCGTTCACCATTTGAACATATTCTTTCCCTAGTAGGACTGAAACCTTTTATTTTATTTTATATTATTTTATTTTATTTTGAAGTAAGCTCTATGCCCAATGGACCCCAAGACCAAGAGCTACGTGTTGTACGGACTGAGCCAGGCAGGGGCCCCCAGGAGTCAGACTTTTTAGAATATCACTCTGCTGCTTGTAAGGTTTCCCAAGTACTAATTATCTGTCTTTTTAATGAAGCCATATGGAGGGAAGTATTTTTGCACTTGGCATTTTGAAAGAGTTAGCAAGGGTAATCAGGTGAGAATAATGGAAAAATAATCATTGTATGTTAGTACTAAATGTAATATTTTGCTAACCTTTTTCTGAGGCCACTGCCTTTACTAATTTTGTGTGATTTTCTGTGTTAAATTTTTAATTCTTAAAATCTGCTATATTGCCTTTCAGTAGGCTTTGTCTTAGCCACACAGAGCTAATCCCATTGAACTCTCCTCGAAATCAGGTTTTCCAATTGAACATTAATTCAGAACATGTGTACATCATTAAGTGAGTAACTGTGATCTACTAGTTCCTTTGAATAGTGTATTGGTGGAACACGATTATACTTCTGGGTTTTGTTTTTTTTTTTGGTTTTTTTTTTTTTGAAGATTTTATTTATTTATTTGAGAGAGAGAGAATGAGAGCGAGAGAGAGAAAGAGATAGAGAGAGAGAGAAAAAAAAAAGCACGGAAGGGAGGGCGGGACAGGCAGAGGAAGAATCAGACTCCCCGAGGAGCGGGGAGCCCATCGAAGGACTCGGTCCCAGGGCTCCAGGATCATGACCTGAGCCAAAGGCAGTCACTTAACCAATGGAGCCACCGAGGGGCACTACTTCTGGGTTTTGATTGTGCTCCTGTGGCTAATTGCTCATCTTGAGGAGACCTCAAACTGCAACTTAACCAAGTTTTGGTTGAAATTCAAGTTTAGAAATATTTCTTGCTGGGCTAGCACCTATTTTTTGTTGATGGCAAAGGAAGAAATGACCTGGTCAACTGCTTTCTGGTTGGTGGAATTCTAAGATGGCTTTCCAAGGGGTCCATTCCTTATCCTCGGACTGTGAATAGGAGGACATATCTGAGAATGGATTCTGCACGTTACTTGTTTTTTTTCCTTTTTCTTTCTTTTTTTTTTTTTAAAAAGATATTTATTTGACAGACAGAGATCACAAGTAGGCAGAGAGGCAGGCAGAGAGAGAGGAGGAAGCAGGCTCCCGATGTGGGGCTCGACTCCAGGACCCTGGGATTATGACCCGGGCAGAAGGCAGAGGCTTTAACCCACTGAGCCACCCAGGTGCCCCTTGCATGTTACTTGTAAATTGACCTTATGGTAGTTAATCATCCAGGTGGGACTAACCCAATCATAGGAGCCCTTTAAAAACAGAGAATTTCTCTGGGCACCTGGGTGGCCCTGTCAGCTGAGCGTCTGACTCTTGGTTTTGTCTCAGGTTATGATTTCAGGGGCATGGAATCGAGCCCCACTTTGGGGCTCTGTGCTCGGCAAGGGAGACTGCTTGGGACTCTCTCTCCCTCTGTCCCCCCTCCTGCACCCCTAGCTATAGGTAAATATTAAAAAATAAAAAACAAAAATCCAGAGAGATTTTCTCTGCCTAGTAGCACGATAGGAAGTTCAGAGGGATCTGAGGCACCATTGTTGGCTTTGCGGCACGTTGTGTCCATGAGCAAGGAGTGAAGGGCAACCTCTAGAAGCGGAAAGTATCCTTCGCTGCCAACCACAAAGAGAAGAGGGAGCACATGCCTGGAGCCACACAGAGGAGGATTCTGCCAACAGCCTGCATGCACCTGAGAGCAGATTCTCCCCCTAGACCCTCCAGAGAAGAGCCCTGCCTAGTGGGCGATCTGGTTTGGCTTTGTGAGCCCCAGAGCACAGAACCCAGGTAAGCCTGCCGACTTCTGATCTCCAGAACCATGCGATAAATGAATGTTGTTTTTAGCCACCTCGTTTGTGCTCCTTGTTATGCAGTAACAGAAAATGAACACACCCACTCCTCAAAGTTGAGGGAACCAAGGCCATTTATTCTGGATAAGAAATCACCAAGGGGAGGGGCACCTGGGTGGCTCAGTGGTTTAAGCTGCTGCCTTGGGCTCGGGTTATGATCTCAGGGTCCTGGAATCAAGTCCCGCATCGGGCTCTCTGCGTGGCGGGGAGCCTGCTTCCCTCTCATTCTTTCTGCCTGCCTCTCTACTTGTGATCTCTGTCAAAAAAAAAAAAAAGAAAAAGAAATCACTGAGGGGAAACATTTGGAGAGCATTTCATGTGCAGGAAGTAGTATTCTGTTTTGCTATAGAGGAGTACGGTCCAGTAAACCTTTCGGAGAACATGGAAATAATGTTTATAGGACTACATGGGTCAGGACAGCGGCCCTGAGCCATATGTGTCTGTGGAGCCCTTGGTGTACGGCCATTCCTTCTGAGGCACAGAAATTCTATTTTTTTAAATTTAATTTTTTAAAATCTAATCATTTATTTATTTATTAGATTTTTTTTTTTTTTTTTTTTTTTTATCAGAGGCGTGGGGGAGAGAGCGAGCACAGGCAGTCAGAATGGCAGGCAGAGGCAGAGGGAGAAGCAGACTCCCTGCCCAGTAAAGAGCCCGATGTGGGACTGGATCCCAGGACACTGGGATTATGACCTGAGCCGAAGGCAGCTGCTCAACCAACTGAGCCACCCAGGCGTCCCTAATTTTATTTATTTAATTTTTAATTTAATTTTATTATTTTTAATTTTATTTTATTAACTGAAGTATATTGTTGGGCAATTTTATGTTAGTTTCGGGTGTACAACTTAGTGATTTGACAAGTATGTACATTGTTACGTTCACCGCAAGTACAGCTCCCATCTGTCACCATATAGCGCTGTTACCATACCATTGGCTACATTCCTTACACTGTGCCTTTCATCTTTGTGCCTTGTTCACTCCGTAACTGGAAGTCTGCACCTCCCACTCCCCTTCATCCATTTTGCCCACCCCCCCTCCCCTGCCCTCTGGCCACCACCAGTTTGTTCTCTGTATTTATGGGTCTGTTTCTGCTTTTTTGTATTTGTTCATTTTCGGGGGGTATTTTAGATTTCACAGATGAGTGAAGGCATATGGTGTTTGTCTTTCTCTGTCTGACTCATTTGACTCAGCATAATACCCTCTAGGTTCATCCATGGTGTTGCAAATGGCAAGACTTCATTCTTTTTTATGTCTGAGCAGTATTCCATCATATATTTACCTATATATATATAGGTATATTTATGCCACTTCTTTATCCATTCATCAGTCGTTGGACACTGGAGTTGCTTCCATATCTTGGCTACTGTAAATAATGTTTCAATAAACATTGGGGTACAAGGGGGCATATATCTTTTTGAATTACTATTTTTGTCGTCTTTGGGTAAATACGCAGTAGGAGAATTTCTGGATCATGGGGTAGTTCTATTTTTAACTTTTTTTTTTTTTAAAGATTTCATTTATTTATTTGAGAGAGAGCATGAGAGGTGAGAAGGTCAAAGGGAGAAGCAGACTCCCCATGGAGCTGGGACCCTGATGCGGGACTCGATTCCGGGACTCCGGGACCGTGACCTGAGCCAAAGGCAGTTGCTTAACCAACTGAGCCACCCAGGCATCCTATTTTTAACTTTTTGAGAAACCTCCATGCCGTTTTCCACAGCTGTACCAGTTTGCATTCCCACCAACAGTGAAAGGTTCCTTTTTCTCCACACACTTGCCAGCACTTGTTATTTCTTGCTTTTTTAAAAAAGTTAATTTATTTTTTATAGTCATCTCTACACCCGACGTGGGGCTCAAACCTATAGCCCTGAGATCAAGAGTTGCAAGCTCTTCTGACTGAACCAACCAGGTGCCCCTATTTTGTTGAGCATTTTAATGGTGAATAGATGTTTAACTTGATCAAATGTTTTTTCTGCATCTATTGAGATGATCCTGTGGGGTTTTCTCTTCTAACCGATTGCTGTGCAAGTGCTCCCTTTCTTCCCAGGGATAACTCCCACTTGGTTGCAGTGTATGATCCTATTAAAATGCTGTTGATTTCAGTTTATTTGTATTTCCTTGAGAATTTTTGCATCTAGTTTCATCAGGGATATTGGTTTGTAGATTTCTCATCTTACAGTGTTTTCTTCTAGTTTTGGTATCAGGGTATTGCTGGCCTCATAGAATGAGTTTGGAAGTGTTTCCTTTTCTGTTTTCTAGAAGACTTTAAGAAGGACTGGCATTGGGTGCCTGGGTGGCTCAGTGGGTTAAGGCCTCTGCCTTCTGCTCGGGTCGTGATCCCAGGACCCTGGGATCGAGTCCCGCGTCGGGCTCTCTGCTCAGCAGGGAGCCTGCTTCCTCCTCTCTCTCTCTCTCTGCCTACTTGTGATCTCTGTCTGTCAAAAAAAAAAAAAACAAAAAAAAAAAAAAAAAAAAAAAGAAGGACTGGCATTAATACTTCTTTGAATGTTTGATAGAATTCATGCATAAAGCCATCTGGTCCTGGCTTTTTCTTTGTTGAGAGATTTAAAAATATATATATATTAAGTTAATTGAGAGAGGTCAGGGAGGGGTAGAGGGAGGAGATGGAAAGAGTCTCAAGCAGACTCTGTCTTGAGCATGGAGCCAAACATGGGGTTTTGATTCCAGCACCCTGAGTTCACGGCCTAGGCCAAAACCAAGAAGAGTCTGGCACACACCTGACTGTGCTACCCAGACAGACGGATTCAGAGTGATTATTGATTCAGTCTCCTTATTTGCTATTGATCTGTTTAGGCTTTCTATTTCTTCTTGATTCATTTTTGGTAGTTTGTATGTTTTAGGAATTTATCCAATGCCTGTCTTTATAGAAATAGAAAAAACAATCTTTAGCTTTATACAGAACCACAAAAGACCCCAAATAGCCAAAGCAGTCTTGAGCAAGAACAAAACAAGAGGCATCACATATCTTGATTTCAAAATCTATTACAAGGCTATTATAATAAAATAGTATGGTACTAGCATAAAAACAGACCTATAGAATAATAGAACAGAAAAGAGAAACCAGAAATGTGTCCAATGTCTATAGTCAACGGATCTTTGAGAAGAGCACCGAGAATACACCATGGGGAAAGGATGGTCTCTTCGGTGAATGGTGTTTGGGAAAACTGGATTATCTACATGCAGAAGAATGAAACTGAGCCCTCATCTCAGACCATATTAAAAAATTAACAAAATAGATTAAAGACTTCAATGTAAGACAAGAAACTGTCAAACTACCTAGAAGAAGACATAGAAAGCTTCTTGACATTGGTCTGGACATCGATTTTTAGATATGACACCAAAAGCACAGGCAATGAAAGCAAAAAAAGAATAAAAAAAAAAGACAAGTGGGATTGCATCAAATCAAAAATTTTCTGGGACGCTTCCATAGAGCATGTGACTCTTGATCTCAGGGTTGTGGGTTTGAGCCCACGTTGGGTATAGAGATGACTTAAAGAAAGAAAATCTTAAAAAAAAAAAAACCCCACACAAAACCCAAAAAATTAAAGATCTTCCTTTAAAGCAAAGGAAATAGTCAACAGAGTAAAAGAGCAACTTGTGTAAGGGGACCTGAATAGACTTCTCAAAAGAAGACCTACAAATGGCCAAAAGGTATATGAAAATGTGTTCAGCATTACTAATCATCGGGGAAATGCAAATCAAAACTGTAATGAGGTATCTCCTCACACATTTTAGGTTAGCTGTTTTCAGAAAGACAATACATGTTGGCAAAATGTCCAGAAAAGGGAACACTTGTACCCTCTTGGTGAGAATGTAAATTGGTACAGCCAATTGGGAAAAGAGTAGGGAGGTTCCTCCAAAAAACTCAAAGTAGAATGACTGTATGATCCCACAATTCCACTTCTGGCTATAAATCCCAAGGAAATAAAATCAGGATCTCAAAGAGGGTACTCCTGTGTTCATTGTGGCATTATTCACAATATCCCAAATATGGAAACAAGCTACATGTCTGTTGATGGATGAGTGGATAAAGAAAATGTGGTATATATAAACAATGGAATATCAGCCATGACAAAAAAGGAAATCGTGCAGTTTGTGAAAACACGGAGAAAGCTGGAGGATGTTATGCTAAGCAAAATAACTCAGATGCAGAAAGACAAATGCTGCACGATCTTACCTGTGGAGTTTAAAATAGTCAGACCCCTAGAAATAGCAGAATGGTGGTTACCAGGGGCTTGGGGGAGGGCAAATGGGTGATCTGGGTCAAGAGGCACTAAATTTCTGTTAGGTGAGAAGAATAAGTTTTTCAGAACCAGGGTGCAGCAATGTGGCCAGAGTTGACCGTGTTGTATTACATATTTGAAATTTATGAAGAGGGTAGGTCTTGGTAGTTCTCACCCTACTAAAGGAAAAAAAAAAGAGGAAACTCATGACTGTTGGAGGTGATCTATGGTGACTTTTTCAAAATGTATGCATATATTGGGTTGTCAGGTTGTATACCTTAAATAAATGTAATTTTTGATTATCATTTATACCGCTGTAAAGCTGAAAAAATTCTAAAATAATCTCTCAGGTACAGGTTCTGTTTTTATTGTGGTGAATTCCACATAACATAAAATGGACAGACTCTTTCAAAGTGGGTACAACTCCCTTTCATAGTGTTGTATGACTCTCCCTTTTTCTCTCTCTGATAGTCTCGATAGATATAAATGTTATAGAGATATAGGGTAGCTATATCTATCTGTTTGTCTATCTATTTGGGTGTGATTATTTGTTAAAAGAGAGGTGAGTTATTTGTAAGAACTATCGGCAGGGGAGGTTTTCTGGAGACAGTGTGTGGAATCTTAGCAATCTCTCTTTTTTTGTTGTATTTTTTGGTGTTTTTTGTTATGTATTTTATTTATTTGAGAGAGAGAGAGAGAGTGCGAACACAATGAGGGGGAGTGGCAGGCAGAGGGAGAAGGTTTCCTGCTGAACAAAGAGCCTGATGTGGAGCTCGATCCCAGAACCCTGGGATTATGATGGGAGCCGAAGGCAGACGCCCAACCGACTGAGCCACCCAGATACCACAACCATCTTTGTTTTATGTCCTCTTAAGCTTGAGCCATCCCTTTGCTATAGGTTCCATAGGCTTTAACCTCTGCTAGCAAGAATAGTTGAGAAGGTAAACTCTGCAGCCATATTGGCTCAGATCTAATTCCTACTCGTCCCTCACCTATCCTGCAACTCAGGCAAGTTGCTTGACCTCTTTGAGGCTCTGTTTCATTATCCGTAATGGTAAGATGTGACATGGAGCCCACAGCATGCTACAAGGATTAAATGAGCTGGTGGGAGTTACCTTGCCCAGAGTAGTGTGTTCAGGAGACATGATCTGTCATCAGCGTGCCCAGTGTAGCGTCAGTATTGGAAATGACACTGGGCAGTTTTTGCCTCAGGAGAGGACACCATTGTCTTTGGGTAGCGCTCACAGTGTCTTGACCAGTGAGGTGGGAGCAGGAGGGAAAGACCAGGTGATCCAGGGCCACTTTTTTCTCTTTGGCTCTATAAAGAGAGGTGCTAACTTAGCAGGAAACATTTCTAAAATTTAATTTAGTTAGGTGGCTGGAGAGTGTCAGTCTCTTGAACAATTGAGCTGGTCCTGAGTCCCTCAGAGAGAAAAGAAATTGTTTCTGTGAGAGTTTCTATTAATGTCCTGCCATAGAACATTCTCACACTCCACTGACCTCTCTGGTTTTACCAAGCCTTTCAGATGATGTCCTGGGAACTTCAGTGGTGGTGGAACTTTCTGGTGCAGTTGCCACAGAGTGCATTTTGCTGTTAAGTTTCCTAAGAGACCACTGGAGGAAGCGTCTGTTCATTATTTCCCCCACAGCATGAGGTCATTAGGGAAAACCATATCTGTGACTTAAGTCCTTCCAGGGCTTGGGAAGAAAGTGTCAAGCGGGATGACAGGTCCTGTCTGTCTAGGTGGTGCTTCCTATTATTCTCCATAGGAATCCTTAGGTTTGGCCAGCCTGTGGCAGGATACCATGCTTTGAAGTATCTGGTCATGATAGAATTTTTATGGCCATTTTGGCCATTTGTGGGTTTTCATGGTCTCTGATTTATAAAGCCACCTGTTCTTTTCTTTTTTCCTTTTTATTTCAAATATGGTTTTTATAAGGGGAAGAAGAATTTTATTGTAGTCTGTTTGAACAGCCCCAGAGAAATGAATGGATAATTGAACACAGTCCAACTGTTGGTACTGTTTCAACAACCAATGTGGACCATTACGAGAGATTTGTGCTAAGCCCACTTTCAAATGAGCCTGTGGCTACAATCAGATAAGGAGACACAGAAGTCTTAAGAAACATAGCTAGGGAGTGCGTTTTATAAGCAAAGACCCCCTTTCAAAATGCAATAATATAGGTGGGACTTGAGGCTTGGAAACCGGAGGAAAGAGCAATTTCTAGAACATGAAGACTACTGGAAGGAGTCAAGGGAATCTGATTCCGTTTCTGGATCACTCACTAACTTACTGAGTGGATTTTACCTTTCTGGGCCTCATTTCCTCTTTTGTACTTTTGTACAAAGACAGGATTGGATAACATGAATGCTGTGATCCCTTCCAGTTACAAACATCTGTGTTCCAGTAATTTTATAGAGGGAAAAAAAAAAGAACAATTTTGTTAAAATTGTGTGGCCAGAAAAGGTAAGGATTAGTGCTAAAGGGGAGCTAAACTGCCTGTTTTTGAAATTTTCCAAAAATTAGCTTAGAATGGCTATTTGCGTTGCCAAGTATCAGTAAATATAAGATCCTGAGCCAACACGAGTTCTCAGGTCACATTTTACTCTTTATTTTTTCATCTAGTTGAAAAGAAAGAAAAGAAAAACCCACATGTTTTTTGTTTGTTTGTTTATTTTTAATTATTTTTATTTATTTATTTGTCAGAGAGAGAGCACAAGCAGAGGGAGAGGCAGGCAGAGCAGGCAGAGGGAGAAGCAGGCTCCCCGCTGAGCAGGGAGCCGGATTCAGGACTTGATTCTGGGACCCTGGGATCATGGCCTGAGCTGAAGACAGCTGCTTAACCAACTGAGCCACCCAGGCATCCCCCATCCTGTTTTAACAGTATTTCACAATTTTCAATTTTTAGGGTTTTAAAATTTTCTTTATTTTATTTTTTTAAAGATTTTAAGATTTTATTTATTTGTTTGAGATAGAGAGTGAGAGAGAGAGCATGAGTTGGGGGAAGCACAGAGGCAGAGGGAAAAGCAAACTCCCTACTGAGCAGGGAGCCTGACATGGGGCTCAATCCCAGGACCCCGGGATCACGTTTGAGCCAAAAGTAGTTGTTCAACCAACTGAGCCACCCAGGTGCCCCAATTTCCAATTTTTTAAAATATAACAACTCTTGAGGTCAGGCGTGGATTATTGTCCTGTTTCTATAGATGAAACAAAGCATGTGGGACTCGGAATTTACCGACTGAGTCCCAGTCACGTGTCTAGGGAGCTGTGGACCTGGGACTTTGACTTAGGCCTCCTGTACCCACGGCCCATTCTCCTTCCACCTACATGTTTTGAAATGTAATAATTATTTCATTGAACAAATGTCTTATGGAAGATCTTGTAGAAAGATTTTACTTGTTTACTCGCTACTCTCCTTATTTTTTCCAGACAAGGAAGCCAAGGGACAGAGAAGTGACATATGTTGGTCGGTGTTGAACACCTCTTACAAGGCTAGGACTGAGATCAGGTCTCCTGTTTCTCTGACTTGAGCTCTGTTCTCTTAGGGTGCCTGACTGGCTTAATTGGTAGCGACCTCTAACCTTGGGGTCTTGAGTTCAAGCCCCATGTTGGATGTGGAAATTACTTGACCAAAACAAACTCTGTTCCCTTACCAGTATGCCTTTAATTATTGCTGCATTTAATTACCACTGCATTTAATCATTGCTGTTTAGCCTGCTTGTTTGGCTAAACAAAGCTCGTGCAAAGGTCATTTCCATGATTATGTGATAGCAAAGGCCTGGAAAGTAGGAGGCAAAAAGGCAAGGTTAGGCGCAGCATGGTTCCAGAAAAATGTTCTGTTCCGCAGCCTAGAGTGTTCTTGCATCAGATGGCTTTGCTGTTCCCCTTCGCTCAGCCTCTATTCGACCTTCCCCTCCTCAGACCCGCCTACCCTAAACAGTGTTCTGACTCCGTATTCTGTCTCCTGTACCTCCTTGGCACTTGTTAACATCAGAGAGACTACATTTTTGTTCAGTCAGTTTTGTCTAGCTCCTTCCACTAGAATATAAGCTCCCTATGGGCAGGATTTTTGTCTGGTTTGTTCATTGTTAAATTCACAGCCCCTCGAACAGAGCCAAGGTCCACAGCATCTACTCTGTAAGTATTTGTTGAATAAAGGATGGAAGAAAGACTGAAGAGCAAGGGGTTAGGTGTGACCATGGACAAGGGCCACTGGGAATTCCAGCTTCTGGAAAACAGAGGGCGAGATGGCCATTGTTAGGGAAGTGAAACTTGGACAGAGGAAACAACCTGCCTGAGATCAAACATGGCCGTTTCCGGGACAAGATCAGAGTCCAGAGTGCTAACCATTACACGATGGAACCCGCTTTCCGGGACAAGATCAAATGGAACCGGGCAAACCTGAGTGGCAAGGTTGGGGACACAGGATATGGTGATTTGCTGGGTTGTTAGTAAGGACCGAATGGGATTCTAGTAATGTGCCCGTGTCTTTGACTTCTAGGATTGTTTTTGCTGTAAGTGATATGTGGGTAGACCATGATATTGTGATTTATAAGAAATATATATTTTGTCACTCAGATAACCAAAATCTATTTTTCATATATATTTGGTCTTTGGCAATTCTCAGCTCACAGATTGCTAAAACCCTTGATAATCTCCTAAATGATAAAAGCCATCAAGGTATCTTTTGCTATGTTAATGAAGTCACTTTGGGAATGCCTCTAAGGATGGGGGGGGCGGGCTGGTTGCCGGTGGAACCAACCACCTGATAAGAGGGTTGGAACTTTCTGTCCCACCCCTCAACTTCCAGGGAGGGGGGAGGGGCTGGAGCTTGACTCAATCGCCCAGGCCAGTGATTTAGTCCATGAACCTTCCATAACACCCACAAGAGGACTATGTTTGGAGAGCTCTGGGTTGGTGAACACATGGCGATCTGGGGAGAATGGAGCGCCTGCGGTGAGAATGGAAGCTGGGCCCCCCCTTTCCTGTATCCTGTCTTGGCTCTAGCAAAGAAATTGAAACAAAGGAGGGCATCACTGGAACCTGTGATCTACAGTCCGTCGGTCAGAAGCACAGGTAAGGACCTGGCCTTGCAAACACACACACACACACACTCACACACACTCACACACACACACACACACACACACACACACACACACACAC
>NC_081575.1:31467997-31482664 GCF_022355385.1 Mustela nigripes
CACACTCACACACACACACACACACACACACACACACACACACACACACACACACACATGCTGGGGTTCAGGGAGGTTCCAGTCTTACAGGACTGAACCCTTAACCTGGGGGACCTGAAGCTATCTTTCGGTTTTGTCAGAATTGAGTTAAACTGTAAGATACCCAGCTGGTGTCACAGAGAATTGTCTGGTGTTGGGGAAAAAACCTCCACACATTTAGGGATCAGAAGTCAAGTGTTTTGCGAAGACGATTTCCAGGTGGGAAACGAAGGTTTTCTAATACAGCAACCTATAAAAGGAGCTAAACTGGGGCGCCTGGGCGGCTGCCTTTGGCTCAGGTCCTGAGATCGAGCCTCGCATCAGGCTCCCTGCTCAGCGGGGAGCCTACTTCTCCCTCTGCCTGCTGCTCCCCCTGCCTGTGCTCTTTCTCTCTGTATCTCTCTCTGATAAATAAATAAAATCTTATTAAAAAAAAAGTAACTAAAAGAACTGTACCACACATATTTTCAAGAATAAGGTTTCAGTAAAACTTCAGCAACTGTTTGGCAATATGGAAACAACTGGGAGTCTTTTTAAGAATTGCTGATGCGAGGGCACCTGGGTGGCTCAGTGGGTTAAAGCCTCTACCTTCTGCTCAGGTCATGATTCCAGGGTCCTGGGATCGAGCCCCACATCAGGCTCTGTGCTTTGCAGGGAGCCTGCTTCCTCCTCTCTCTCTCTCTCTCTGCCTGCCTCTCTGCCTACTTGTGATCTCTGTCTGTCAAGCAAATAAAATCTTAAAAAAAAAATATTTTAAAAGAATTGCTGATGCAAAAGTGTCTGGCTGGCTCCGTGAATAGAGCCAAAACTCTTGATCTCGGGGTTGTGAGTTCAAGCCCCACGATGGGTGTAGAGATCGCTTAAATAAACTTAGGGGCGCCTGAGTGGCTCAGTCGTTTAAACATCCCACTCTTGATTTCAGTTTGGGTCTTGATATCAGGGCTGAAAGTTCAGATCCTGCGTGGGGCTCCATGTTGGAGCCCACTTACCAAAAAATTAAATAAAGTTTAAGAAAGTAAAATAAAATGAAAACTACTGATACGTGAGTCCTATTTCTAGAGCTACAAATGTAATTGTGATGCTTGTGTGCAGACTGGGTTAAGAGTCACCAGCTTGAAATGCAAGAGTATGAATTTGGAGGGATTAAAACCCCATGTCTCTTACTTGCTAGCTGCTATGGTTTGGGGTAACCTGATCATTCTGTGCCTCAGTTTCTCCATTTGAGAAGTTAAGGTCATGGACCTGATGGGAATTTTGTAGGGATGGAACGAGACAAGATACATAAAGCCTAGAGCTTGGTTCCCAAAGCATGGATGCGCGTGGTAAGCGAGAGCTGCTCTTATCATTATGATTGTTACGGGCATGGCAAATAATCCTAATATTATTATGCTGAATAATGATTTTCCCCTCTGTATTTAAAATAATGGCTACTTTGATTTCGTTTGTCAAAAGCCTGCCTTGGGGCTTTGGAGCCAAAGTAGAATGCCAAGACAAGAGTTTGGGATCAAGAGGAACGAGAGCTTTATTGTTCTGCCTTAAAAACCTGGAGGGCCTCCCGGAAGAAGGGGTTGCTAGGGGCAGCTTAAAAAAGAATACAGAATCTAGCCATCCTGCCAGCCTCCTTTGTCTTATCTTTAGGGTTCCTGAAACAAAAGGCTGAGGAGGGAGGAGGGGAGATTTGAGGAAGAGAGCGAAAAGGTTGCTGTAAAAGTCAGCTTCTCTGAATCCGTAGTGCAGCCATTTTGATTTTTCCTCAGCTCGTTGCTGTGCACCGTTGCTGTGCACCGGCTTCAGGCTGAGTGTATGAGGAATACCCCAGTGGTACGGTGTGAAGCCAGGGGACCCAGGGGACCCAGGGCACCGACTTGGTGCTACTGGGGGGTGGGGGAGGGGGAGGGCTGCCCATATGAAATGGTTGAAGACTGACTTCAGTGGAGTGGTGAGCTGTTTCTTCTGCCCACTCTGTATATAAAATCCTTTTTTGTAAAAAAAAAGTTTTAAAAATATATTTGCCAGGGTGCCTGGGTGGCTCAGTGGGTTAAAGCCTCTGCCTTCAGCTCAGGTCATGATCCCAGGGTCCTGGGATCGAGCCCCACATCGGGCTCTCTGCTCAGCAGGGAGCCTGCTTCCTCCTCTCCTTCTGCCTGCTTCTCTGCCTACTTGTGATCTCTCTCTGTCAAATAAAGAGAGAGAGAGAGCACAAGCAGGGGAAGCAGCAGGCAGAGGGAGAAGCAGACTCCCTGTGGAGCAGGCAGCCCCATGCTGGACTCAATCCTAGGACACTGGGACCATGACTTGAGCCAAAGGCAGACGTTTTAACCAACTGAGCCACCCAGGCGTCTCAATAAATAAAATCTTAAAAAAAAATGCGTTCACCAAAATATCAAAAAGTTGGAGTTGGCGAATGAAGAGTGAGAGGCAACACAGGATATCTGTGGATACCTTTATTTATGGCATTCAAAAACAAGGTCCTTTTTAGGCAAAAAATATTTGAAAAAAAAATTCAATTAACTTCCTGGGTTTTTAGATGGGGCGGGGCCCCTGGCTGGCTCTGAGGGAGAAGCATTGACTCCATCTCAGGGGGCTTGTGAGTTCGAGCTTCCCCTTGGGGGTAGAGAGTACTTAAATAAATAAAAACAAACTTAAAGGGGCACCTGGGTGGCTCAGTGGGTTAAAACCTCTGCCTTCAGCTCAGGTCATGATCCCAGTGTCCTGGGATCAAGCCCCACATGGGGCTCTCTGCTCAGCAGGGAGTCTGCTTCCCCCCCACCCTCTCTGCCTGCCTCTCTGCCTACTTGTGATCCCTCTCTCTGTGTCAAATAAATAAAATCTTTAAAAAAAAAAAGAACTTAAAAAAAAAAAAAAGGAACGCAATGGAGCAGAATCAAATTCCTAATGAAAGCATATATCATGACAGCTTAGAGAATAATTTCCACTAAAATAACTTAAAATTCATTTTGTAAATCATGTTTCTTAGGATAGTAGACCTCTGCCTATAGAAATACTGGAAGAACATTCCTTCCTAATCTAATGAAACCAATTTCCCTAACAGCATCTTCCATAATTTTCCATAGTCATTAGTCAAAACGTATAAACATACCACACATTGCTGGCAATATGTCTCGAATAGGATGGAAATGAGCTTACACAATCTTCCATGTGGGTGAGCATGTATTTTCCAAACGCCTTTGTGGAAGCGACACAGAAAACTTCGTGAGCCTGTTTTACCAGAGATAAGGAGGAAAGCTAATTAAGACCTTAGACACTTCTTTGGGGAGTATTATAAGGCACTAGACGCTTTTAATGGGGTTTTGCTTCACTTTTTAGAAATAATCATTTCCATCTCCATGTTCAGGCAGTCATTTCTTCAGTTTCTTTCAAAAAATGGTACGCATTTTATCTTAGTTCTCAATGACACATGACAAATGGCCCTTTGTGTCAAATACAGTAATTTGGGAGAAATTGACAGACTTTATTTAGTAAACTCCTCTAATTTACATTAGTGCTTTCTATGAAACACCGCTCCCGATGGCTCTATTGCTAATTGTTAGCAACGTCTTATGGGACCTTTAGCCTGTCTGCTGACTGGAACATTTTTCAATTACAAATCACTTACAGTTCCCATCCCCCAGCCTGTCTCCGCTCCCTGACTTCAGCTGCAGTATCTTCCCCTTATTTGGTGCTGATGGAACTTCGCAAGTTTGAGTTAATTTCATTACATTCAGTACTAGAGTGAACTCCTCTGTCATTTTTCAACACCCAGAAGAATACCTCGCGTAGGAATGATCGCTCTGCAGCCCACTCAGTAACATGAGTAATGATCTTTAAGTGAACCAGATCAGGACTGTAGGGGCTTTGGCTAATTTAGACGAGAAAATTGGAACAAGCGTGCATTTCTGTAAAAAATGTCACTCTGATTTTTCTGCTTAGTGGGACTGCACAATCCATTAATGCAAAATCCTCTCAGAGGGCTAGAGAAAGTATTTTTTTTTCCTTTCACCAAGCTGGGGAGGGTGCCTGCCTGGTGCTTATATTGTCTGTGTGTGCCTGTGTGTGTGCGTGCGCGCGCATATTTCCAGACTTTGGGATGGTAGATGGGCAGTTTCCTTTCAAACCTGTAAGTAATAAATACCAGACAGAGGAGCACAGATATGTTTTTTTTTAAGATTTTATTTATTTGACAGAGAGAGAGATCACAAGCAGGCAGAGGCAGGCAGAGAGAGAGAGAGAGAGAGAGGTGGGGGGGAAGCAGGCTTCCTGCTGAGCAGAGAGCCCGATGCTGGGCTCCATCCCACGCACCTGAGCCAAAGGCAGAGGCTTAACCACTTAGCCACCGAGGCGCCCCCAGATATGTTTTTCTACTGTTTGTTAGGGACATGACCTATTCCTGAGATGTCTGTCCTTGGCCCCACCAGTTTCTCATGCTCTGCCAACTTGGAATTAAAACCATTTAGGGGGAAGGACATTTGTCCTACATCGATACCCTTCTCAGCACCTCTGACAAAGGGAGGGGAAACCAGGGTTGATTATTTTTTTTCTCCTTTTGCAGGCAACATCATAACAGGTAGGTGATCTTGATTAAAGGGGAGAGACTGAGAGAGAACTTTATTTTCCAGTTGTGTTTTAATCTTAAAAGAATTAAGTTTTTCTAGTCAGAGACTAGAAAGAGTAGACCATAGTATTGGTTGAGAGTCTGGAGACCGAAGCCACTGTAGATTTTGGGGAGCTGTAACAGGAGCCCTATTATATACCCGAGCTGGAGAAATTGCTAGAAACCATCTCTGTCTGGGACTGAGAACTATTTACATTTTCTACATCTACTGTTGTTTGTTCCTTATAAGGACCTTTAGGAAGTGAGCTGTGCCAAAGGCAGTTCTCCCCATTTTACAGAGGACAAAACTGAGGTCCAGGGAGAGTTCACAGCAAGTCACATAGCTAGTCTGTGACCCTATCAGGAGTGCTTTCATTTCCAGTTCTTTTGTTGGTTATAGCTATAACACAAAATGACTTGTGTTTACCTCTGGGTTTTTAATTTATTTCATTATTAATTAATTAGCTAATTAATCTTTATTTTTTATTAACATATTACATATTATTAGCCCCAGGGATACAGGTCTGTGAATCGCCAGGTTTACATACTTCACAGCACTCACCATAGCACATACCCTCCCCAGTGTCCATAACCCAGCCACCCTCTCCCTACCTGTCTCCCCCCAGCAACCCTGCTTGTTTTGTGAGATTAAGGTCTCTTATGGTTTGTCTCCCTCCCAATCCCATTTTGTTTCATTTTTTCCTTCCCTATCCCCAAATCCCCAATGTTGCCTCTCAAATTCTTCATATCAGGGAGATCATATGATAATTGTCTTTCTCTGACTGACTTATTCCACTCAGCATAATACCCTCTAGTTCCATCCGCATCATTGCAAATGGTAGGATTTCTTTTGATGGCTGCATAGTATTCCATTGTGTATATACACCACCTCTTCTTTATCCATTCATCTGTTGATGGACATCTAGGTTCTTTCCATAGTTTGGATATTGTGGATATTGCTGCTATAAACATTGAGGTGCACGTGCCCCTTCAGATCACTACATTTGTGTCTTTAGGGTAAATACCCAGTAGTGCCATTGCTGGGTCATAGGGCAGCTCTATTTTCAACTTTCTGAGGAACCTCGATGCTGTTTTCCAGAGTGGCTGCACCAGCTTGTATTCCTATCCACAGTGTAGGAGGGTTCCCCTTTCTCTGCATCCTCGCCAGCATCTGTTGTTTCCTGACTGGTTAATTTCAGCTATTCTGACTGGTGTGAGGTGGTATCTCATTGTGGTTTTGATTAGTATTTCCCTGATGCCGAGTGATGTGGAGCACTTTTTCATGTGTCTGTTGGCCATCTGGATGTCTTTGCAGAAATGTCTGTTCATGTCCTCTGCCCATTTCTTGATTGCGTTATTTGTTCTTTGGGTGTTGAGTTTGGTAAGTTCTTTTTTTTTTTTTTTTTTTTTAGATTTTATTTTATTTATTTGACAGATAGAGATCACAGGTAGGCAGAGAGGCAGGCAGAGAGATAGGGGGAAGCAGGCTCCACACTGAGCAGAGAACCTGATGCGGGGCTAGATCCCAGGACCCTGAGATCATGACCTGAGCCGAAGGCAGAGGCTTAGCCCACTGAGCCACCCAGGAGTCCCAAGTTTGATAAGTTCTTTATAGATTTTGGATACTAGCCCTTTATCTGATATGTCGTTTGCAAATATCTTCTCCTATTCTGTCAGTTGTCTTTTGGTTTTGTTGACTGTTTCCTTTGCTGTGCAAAAGCTTTTGATCTTGATGAAGTCCCAATAGTTCATTTTTGCCCTTGCTTCCCTTGCCTTTGGTGATGTTTCTAGGAAGAAGTTGCTGTGGCTAAGGTCAAAGAGGTTGCTGCCTGTGTTCTCAAGGATTTTGATGGATTCCTTTCTCACATTAAGGTCCTTCATCCATTTTGAGTTTATTTTCATGTGTGGTATAAGGAAATGGTCCAGTTTCATTTTTCTGCATGTAGCTGTCCAATTTTCCCAACACCATTTATTGAAGAGACTCTTTTTTCCATTGGACATTCTTCCCTGTGTTGTCAAAGACTAGTTGACTGTAGAGTTGAGGGTCTATTTCTGGGCTCTCTATTCGGTTCCATTGATCCATGTGTCTGTTTTTGTGCCAGAACCATACTATTTTGATGATGACAGCCTTGTAATAGAGCTTGAAGTCTGGAATTACGATGCCACCAACTTTGGGTTTGTTTTTCAACATTCCTCTGGCTATTCGGGATCTTTTCTGGTTCCATACAAATTTTAGCATTATTTTTTCTTTTTCTTTAAAAAAAAAAAAAAAGGATGGTATTTTGATAGGGATTGCATTAAACGTGTAGATTGCTTTAGGTAGCATGGACATTTTCACAATATTTATTCTTCCAGTCCATGAGCATGGAACGCTTTTCCATTTCTTTGGGTCTTCCTCAATTTCTTTCATGAGTACTTTATTGTTTTCTGAGTACAGATTCTTTGCCTCTTTGGTTAGGTATATTCCTAGGTATCTTATAGTTTTGGGTGCAATGGTAAATGGGATTGACTCCTTAATTTCTCTACCTTATTATTTTTTTAAAGATTTTATTTATTTGAGAGAGAGAGAGAGAGCACGCAAGCATAGGGAGCAGCAGGCAGAGGGAGAAGCAGACTCCCTGCTGAGCAAGGAGCCCGACATGGGACTCCATCCCAGGACCCTGAGATCATGACCCAAGCTGAAGGCAGATGCTTAACCGACTGAGCCGCCCAGGCGCTCACCCCCACCCCCGCATCAGGTGTTTTTTTAAAAAATTCAATCAAGAAGGATGAGGAACGTAGTCCCCTCCCTGTCCCCATCCCTTCCTGATTTTTATTTATCCATATGTAGTGGATAAATGTGTAGTAAGCAATGCCTGTTGACTGTGAGGAAGTCACTTCCCTGTGCCCTAGTCTGTTTTTCTCATCTGTAAAGTGACAGTTGGGTCAGATGCTCTCCAAGTTTCCCTTCAGCGCTGATCTTTTATAATTAATCAAGAGCTGATGCGCACAGTCTCTGAATCACTGATGCAGTCTCTGATTCCGTTTGTTCCACGGTTACTGCAGTGGAGATGCTAATGCGCTCTGAATATGAATCTGGAGAGTTAATGCTTAAACCTGGACCTCACGGTAGCAACCGTGACTTGGACGAGAAAGAATTTTCAGGTTTCTCTGTCCAATTACCTGCATCAACACAAGTGATCCAGAAAACGGCTGCTCATGCTACATTATGACTGGACTACCCCATCACGGGTGATGCTAAATGATGGTGATAATCCCTGAAGGAAAAATGGAAGCACATTTGTCCCTTCGATCCATAATCAGCCTGACACTGAGTCCCCGAGTCCATGCACACCAAGTCTCTGTCGACTGGTAATAAACACTGCAAATGTCATCTTATCAGGCTGTGATGGGGCTGATGAGCCCTTTTTGCCTAGAACTATTTTAGTCCTCTTCGCTTTCAACCTTCACTTTTTTGGGGAGAACTCGGACAGATTGTATCGTGCCTGGGCTGAGTTAATAAAGATGTGTTGTCTTCTTCAGAAGCCCAGTAGGGCAAAAGATACCTTTGTTAACCACTTGCATGCTTGGTAGACAACAACAACAAAAAAGCTATCTGGCTAATTCCCACATCACACGTGGGCAGTATGGTGGGGTGGAAAGAGTATCAGTCGGATGTTCTGGATTGAAATCCCAGCTCTGTCACTTACAAGGCGTGTGACCTTGAGCCAGCTATTCAGCCTCTCAGAAGCCCATTTCCATGTCAAACAAATGTGCTAATGCCAGTTTCTGAGGGCTGTGGTAAAGAGGGTCTAGCGTAGTACCTGCTACAAAATAGTGCTTAGTAAGTGGGAGCTATTTCATTAGGGAAGACACAATGTCATGATAGCGTTTCTGTTTATAGGTATGTTTCAAAGGCTGCACATGGAAAGGATTCCTGGGGCTGGTTTTATTTCTGTTTCTGCGTCATTGCCTACTGCAGTGTCTGGGATATAGCATTCAGACAGTTTTAGTTAAACAAATGACTGACTGATTGAGGAACAATATGAAATAGACAACAATATGAAATAGACGGCAGGAAGCTGATCGACCTCCAAGGGCTTGTGACTTGCTCAGCTACCAAGTAAATTGGCGAAGCCAAGACTCCCACCCACGTCTTCTGATGCAAGTGCTTGCTAGCGTTATCTAGCTTTTTAACTTATAGCTATTTTGTTACCTCTGATTTAGGAACATTTGTGCTTCCAAAAACCTATAAATCACTTCTTTGCTCTATTAGATCCCTTTTCTAAGTAGGGTAAATGGCATAATCTTATTGTTTGTTCATTCAGCAGTTTTGACTAGAAGAGCCCAGAATTTAAAGAAAGACATGGATTGGAGGGTCTCTCTGGGGCCACAGCCTTTGCTGAGAGCCTTTATAAACCGGTGGTTTTTGGGTATCCATAGGTCCTTCCAGAAGAGCCCTCGGTATTAGCTACAACACTGAGGCATCTGCCTTCTATTTTTTAGTAAGCTTACTCTTCCCACAGAAGAAAAATAACACATGCTCTCTCTAACATGCTTGCCAGGATCCACACACTTGATTAACCAAGCCCACTTTTCCTGCTGGTAGGAGTAAGGACAAGAGGGTTCTTCTGAACTACATAGGGAGAGGGCCCCACTTTGGACTTGACATTAGCGCATTTCTACCAGTTATTCTGTTTCTTTCTCTCTTTTTTTAAGATTTTATTTTTAAGTAATATTTATACTCAACATGGGGCTTGAACCAAAAACCCTAAGATCAACCACTGCCTTCTGCAGCACCCACCCTGGAGCCCCCCCAACTCACATTAGCCCGGCCGGCGCCCGGCCCAGTGGGGTTCATGATAGTGTACATGTTCTCTCTGGAGTTGGAGTCTGGGGGAGATACGGGGCGTAAGGGGATAGGCTGTGAGGACTTCTTGGGGAACGCACACCCCTCCCTGTACCCCACCCAGGCTGCAGCACCTCCAGGGCTGGGCATGATGGGTGTTCCAGGGGGCCCACCTCTTCCTGGGGGTCCCTGCACAATGAAGGAGACAGAAGGTGAGAAAGACCCCCCCATCTGTCAACCACCGCCCCTGCCCCCTGGCTTGAGTGGCAAGAGTCCACAAGCTCTTCCTACTGAGCCAGCTGAGTGCCCCTCTTCGTTTCTTTTTTTTTTTTTTTTTAAGTTTTATTTATTTATTTGACAGAGAGAGATCACAAGCAGGCATAGAGACAGGCAGAGAGAGAGAGTAGGAAGCAGGCTCCCCGATGAGCAGAGAGCCCAATGCGGGCAGATCCCAGGACCATGGGATCATGACCCGAACCAAAGGCAGTGGCTTAATCCACTGAGCCACCCAGGTGCCCCCGTTTCTTAGCATGACAATAGGCAGTATCACATGCTGATCTCCCCTGTGTTCTGATCTTTGTTGACCCTGATTTACACTCTGGAGCAAGGACCTTAGGCTCCTTCCCTTGGCCATTTAGTGAGTCAGCCACAAGGCTTTGATTAGAACTTCGCATTCCTAAGGTCTGATCTTGTACTCACCTCAGTACTAGGAGTGATGACATCTGGAAATAACAAGATTCATTTGAAGATTTTGGGTTCTGGGCTTCCAGACCCTGGAGATTAAAAAAGCGAAATCCATTAGCCAAACTAGTTAAGCTACAAAGTGATAATTGCTTTCTCTGTTGAGTTGAAAAATACTTTCTTTGGGGGCACCTGGGTGGCTCATATGGTGAAGCATCCTGAAGCATCCGACTCTTGATCTCAGGTCAGGTGTCGATCTCATGGTTGTAATAAGTTCAAACCCTATGTTGGGCCCCACTTAAAAACAAACAAACAAACAAAAGCCCCAAACTTTATTTGGTTTCCATGCCGCCTTATACCCAGTGTTTTTAAAGGCTTGACTTCCAGGCTATCCAGCCACTCTGAACCATTTCAGCTGGGTGAATTACTGTGCAAAGAGCTATTTTTTTCCAGGTACTTTCCATATTTCAAGTATTCCTAGTGGTCACAAACATCCCCCTCCCCCCACCATATGTACTCATCAGACCCGCATCTCATGTTTTGGGGCCCCTGCTCTGTCTGTCCTGGGAAAAAGAATGAATTTTGTTTATATAAGCATGGGGTAGGTTTATTAGGTCAGAATTTATGAGGCTATGAGGGACATGTGGCACTTCATAAATGGAGGCAAAGAAGGAAACCTGATTCCTTCAGCTTCAGGTCTGTACAGAAGCTTTCAAGATTTCTTGGGAGCAGCGTTCAATGTCCCCTGATGGCTGAGTGCCACTACCGATGAAAACAAAGGCAAGAAAGTGGCACCCGGGTGGCTCAGTCAGTCAAGTGTCTGCCTTCAGCTCAAGGTCATGATCCCAGGGTCCTGGGATCCAGGCCGGAGTTGGATTCCCCGCTCAGCGGAGAGCGGGCTTCTCCCTCTCCCTCTGCCTGCCGCTCTACTTGTGCTCTCGCTCTCTGGCAAGTTAAAACAAACAAACAACCCCCCCCCCAAAAAAAAAAACAAAGGCAAGAGAAAAGGGCTTTTCAGATGAAGACAAAATACTACTCTATTTTTGTGTTCAGTGGCTAGAGATTTCTTAAAGCTGAAAGTCTATTAAGACAGGAGGAAAAATATACCTATCCCTCCTAGTTAATGATCATTTGCTTTGGGGGATAGAGGGTGGGGATGAGTAACTAAGGGATCAGCATGAGAGTTGTAAAGAATGTGTAGCTTGGATTCAGATAAACGTATTTTTTAAATTTTTTTAAAGATTTTATTTATTTATTTGACAGAAAGAGAGAGATCACAAGTAGGCAGAGAGGCAGACAGAGAGAGGGGGAAGCAGGCTCCCCGCTGAACAGAGAGTCCGATGAGGGGCTCGATCCCAGGATCCTGGGATCACAACCCGAGCCAAAGGCAGAGGCTTTAACCCACTGAGCAACCCAGGTGCCCCTTATTTTTATTTTTAAAAATTAAAAAAAATTTTTGCTTACTTACTTGACAGGGAGAGTGCGAGCACATGAGCGGGGTGAAGGGCAGAGAGAGAAGCAGACTCCGCGCTGAGCAGGGAGCCAGACGTGGGGCTCAATCCCAGGACCCTGAGATCATGACCTGAGCCACCCAGGCGCCCCTACTTTTATCTTTTCTAAATTGGAATGTTACCTGTTGCCATTTATTGAATGCTTCTACAGTGGGCCCCGTGCTACATGAAGACAGCTCTTTGAAGCTGTTAGTCTCCGTTTAGATGAAGAAATCGTGCCCGTGCATGCCCATGGTCTTTATTTGGTTTCAATGCCCCACTTGGTCCTTTCTCTTTTAGTGGGTATGTGGCAACTGGTATGTGGCAGTTAGGACTTGACGCTGGGTTTATTGGACTCCAGACCACCCCATGTTCATTAAATTATGCTGCTTAGCAAATGTTCATTGAATGGAGCAATATATAGGAGGAGCAGAGCTTGGATTGAAATTCAAAGTGGAATGGAATAATTCTCTGCATGCCAAGGATCGCCGTCCAGGTACTGCCAGCTGGTGAAACACCCAGGGAAGCACAAACATCCGGGAGCCTCCAGCCTGAGTCTCTGGTATGGTGTCCTGACGCTTCTTAGCATCCTAGATACAGGCCAGGGTAAACAATGGGTTTCTAAGGCTTTTGCACTTGTTGATTGTTCTGAAGCATTCTGGGTTTGGGTTGAATTAGCTCCCTTCTGTTTTATGCAGAGGACTGAAGAGACCTACTGATTCCTTGTAGCATTTACAAAAGAAAAAGAGCTTGAATTTATGCTGGACCTGAGCATGTATATTGCACGTGCTATGGTGAAACCTCCACTCTTTTACTTTATTGTAACAAGGCCGGTTTATTCCTGAATTTTCCTCAGTGGGCTGGTCCCAGCTCGATAAAACAAAGTTAAGAAAATCCTTCTGGATTTTGTTTTCAGAGAAGGTGGAACTGCCAGTCTTAAAGAACATTGTGTTGGTACGCTTGGGTGGCTCAGTCGGTGGAGTCTGACTCTTTATTTTGGCTCAGGTCTTGATCTCTACTTAACATAGCTTGAGGCATCAAGGAGATAGGATCGAGCCCCACATTGGGCTCCCCACTCAGCACAGTGTCTGCTTGTCTTCCTCTCCCTCTATTCCTCTCCCTCCCCACCAACTCCAATATTCACTCTCTCAAATAAATGAATCCATCTTAAAAAAAAAAAAAAAAAAAGATTGTGCTGGCATTAGTTCCTAAAGGGACCCTGGCCTTGCATGCTGTTGAATCTTTGTGTTTTCGATGGTATGGGCACTGAAGAGGCCTACATTTATGAGTCTGTGTGAATGGCAGTGTCAAGGTTATTGGGAAGCTTTTATCTCCTTGATGCCTCAAGCTATGTTAAGTAGAAGTCGACCAGTGCAAAACCAGTATGTAATCTATTGCCCTTGAGTACCTGCCCCCTTTGAACCCCAGTGTTACTCTTGACCAGCCTGTCTGTAGAATTTCTGGAGTGCCACATGCTTTACGTACTTTGTATTCACATTCCTCATAAAACCTATTAATGTGGCTATTACTGTTGTCAATATCTCCTTTTTATGGATGAGAAAAATGGAATCTCGGAGAGGTTGAATGGCTTGAGTGGATGACATGAGCAGGAAGTCATAGAATTGGGATTTGAACCTGGTGCCATCTAACCTTCAAAATTTAAGATTTATTTATTTAAAATATATTTATACCTGACATGGGGCTCGAACTCAACCCCAAGATCGAGAGTCACATGCTCTTCAGGCTCAACTGGCTGGGCACCCCTGGACCCATCTGACTTTTAAGTACATGACTGTTCTTCTGTACCATGGTTGGGGAGGGTTGTCCAGGATCCTGGGGGTCATGGAACTACTTAGAAGACTTGAGAGTGATCTGTCACTTTGTTGTGTCCTCGCAATGACCCTTATTCATTATAGAGCACTATATAGAAGTCATCACCATTACATGATTATTTTTAACTGGTTTATGTAAATGTGGAAAATAAAACAGTTCGTGTGAGGAGCTCATCTTAGGGTCCTGGACCATCAAGTGTTAAAGATGTTCAAGCTTTGAATGTCTATTTAGCCTAGAGGTGATGCTTAACAAACATCATCACAGATTATCATTATCACAGATGGAGGATTCTAGAACCTTAAGATCACTATTTGGTCTTTGAGGATGAGTGTCCTTGACTTAGGAATCAAAGGCTTTGGAGAGCCTCAGGCCCCGGTGACCTGAACTTTCTATCCCCAAGCTGGAACTTATAATTGAAGTGTGAGGTGTGTATATAAGATATTTTGAGTACTTTGGACTTAAGTAATTGGTGTAAAGAGGTCACCACTGGGAGGAATTTCATTAGTCCTATAGAACCCAGAGACTGGTTAACTGGTTATTCAGAGTTACTGAGTTCAGCTAAAGGAGAAGATATTTCAAGCATGACAGGACTTGCCAATAGCACCTCTTTAAGCCGTCTCATGGATCTGTTCAGAAAAACTTCAGGTATGTCTAGAATATCACATGTTTGGACACATAGCATGGTTACACTTACAGGGCACACTGGCTGGAACAGGCATGTGGATTAGGACCCATGGATGGATTGAAAGATTTTCCTTAGTGAACTAAGGAAGTAGAACTAAGAAGGTACACAGATGCTCATGAAAGCCATTGTTTTATTTTTTGTTATTGAGGTATAATTGACATAAAACATTATATATATTTTTTGGGACGCCTGGGTGGCTCAGTTGGTTAAGCGACTGCCTTCGGTTCAGGTCATGATCCCAGCGTCCTGGGATCGAGTCCCACATTGGCTCCTTGCTCAGCAGGGAGCCTGCTTCTCCCTCTGCCTCTGCCTGCCATTCTGTCTGCCTGCGCTTCCTCTCTTTCCCTCTCTCTCTCTCTGACAAATAAATAAAATCTTTAAAAAAAAAATTATATATATTTTTTAAAGATTTTATTTGTTTGGAGATTTATTTATTTGTTTGAGAGAGAGCGAGAGCAAGAGAGAGAGAGAGTGGGCGCCTGGGTGGCTCAGTGGGTTAAGCCGCTGCCTTCGGCTCAGG
>NC_081575.1:31483064-31493827 GCF_022355385.1 Mustela nigripes
ATCTTTTTCTTGATTTTTTTGTTTCTATTGTATTTTTCCCTTTTCCCTCTCACCTCTGCCCAGAGCCACATTGCCACATACTCGGCATTTTGCCGGTGGTTTCAGGTCTGTAAAAAAAATTCACTGACATGAAATAGTGTTTCATCTCTTGATGAAAACAGCCTTGGTAGTGATACAGATGTTTTATATGAAGACGTGGCTCAGCTCTGCTTTGTATCCACGGGGTGCGATTCCAAATGATTTGTCTTTGCCTTTGAATACCGAGGTATCCCCTTACTGATGGTCCTTGTCCCGGAACTGCGTTGAAGCTGAATTAGACACTTGACAGAGGAGAAATACCTCGGTCATGGTCATGACAGCCGAAATAGACCAACTCACAAACTCCCTTTCCTCCTGAGTAAGGAGAATGTCCTCTTTTTCCCGAAGGGTGGTTTACACGGGGATGCTGTATCTTGAGTCTTTGCCGAGCCAAGCATGGTTTGCATATTTGCAGCCATGGGAAAAACCCCAGTCCCTCCTGCATTTTATCAGCTTCTCAGTGGCAAATTTGTGGGATGTTTCTATTCTGCTCTCATCTTTCTTTAGAGCTTATGTAACAGCTGCCAAGCGTGGTTCAAACTCTGTCAATGTGGTGACCGTATTTTCCAATTGTAAGTCAGGACACATTGGCTGACGAATTCCAGTGTGCTTAAGCAAACAATGGGATGGGATATTTGAAGTGCAATGGTATAGACACCATTCTTCGAGAAGCAAGCATGTTCAAATTTCGTCAATATGGGAACGTTTGTTCGAACTCCTGTTTGTGACAGAGAATGGTAGGCTTTACCTTCTGAGGGTTTTTTTTTTCTTTTTTTTGGCTCCTTTTGAGATTCTGTTGTTCTCTGCTGCTGAGATTTCAGATCAGATGATACCAGTTTTAACCCTAATAGAGTCCTGGTGAGTTCTGGTTGTTCATTGTTTCCGGTCCTGTAGCCACTTTGCTACAGAAACTGCATTGTGAGGGTAGTGTGTGAAGATAATGCAAGGAAGGGGCATCTGGGTGGCTCTGTGGGTTGGTTCCTCTACCTTTGGCTCCAGTCATGGTCCCAGGGTCCTGGGATCGAGCCCCACATTGGGCTCTCTGCTCAGCGGGGAGCCTACTTCCCCCTCTCTCTCTCTGCCTGCCTCTCTGCCTACTTGTGATCTCTGCCTGTCAAATAAATAAATAAATAAATTTTAAAAAAGAGATAATGCAAGGAAGGCGCCATATTGAATTGCTGCTCATAAAATCATAAAGGTCCTGACATGTGGCTTGTGTCATTACTGTCTTTACGTAATGCTCATATTTCATATGTGAAATTTTGGGAGGCATATGCCCTTTAAGAGTCTTACAGAATCCTGGATTGAGAGGGAATAAAGTGGTCAGCATTTAGGAGGGTGTAGAAGAAGGAACTTTCTTATCTGCAAATGCCAGGGAAAAATGCTTCCTTAGAGAGAAGCCCTTATTAATACTATGGAAAGGGCTCTTTCAGCTTCAGAGTCAAGGTCACTCAGACCACTAGGAGAGCTCTGAGTGCATAAGAGGTTTGTTTGTGTATTTATTATTTTAATTGAAATTTTAGTTTGTTAATATACAGTGCAGTATTGGTTTCTGGAGTGGAATTTGGTGATTCATCACTAACGTACAATCCCCAGTGCTCATCATAACAAGTGCCTCCCTTAATCCCCATGAACCATCTCGCCCATCCCCCCCACTGACCTCCTGCCATCGACCCTCAGTTTATTCTGTATAGTTAAGAGTCTCTTAGAGGGGGCGCCTGGCTGCCTTAGTCTGTTAAGTGTCCATCTCCTGATTTCAGCCCAGGTCAGGATCTCAGGGTTGTGAGATCAAGCTTTGTCCCGGGCTCCATGCTGGAAGGGGAGGCTGCTTAAGATTCTCTCTCTGCCTTTCCCTCTGCCCCTCGCCCACCTCAAAAAAAAAAAAAAAAAAAAAGAGTCCTTGACGACTACTGACATCTTCTTTTATTTTTTTAAATATATATATTTTTTTGATAGACAGAGATCACAAGTAGGCAGAGAGGCAGGCAGAGAGAGAGGAGGAAGCAGGCTCCCCGCTGAGCAGAGAGCCCGATGCAGGGCTCAATCCCAGGACCCTGGGATCATGACCTGAGCTGAGGGCAGAGGCTTAACCCACTGGGCCCCCAGGTGCCCCTGACCAAAGAAAAAAAAAGTCTCTTATGGTTTGTTTCCCTCTTCTTTTTTTCTTTCTGGCCTTCCCATATGTTCATCTATTTTCTTTCTTAAATTCCTGCATAAGAGGATTAAATGCATAGTTTGGACCCCCTATAAATGTTGTAAAGGTGTTCTTAGAACACGGGAGTATTTGAAAATTTTAATATAGTGTGAACTCTGAATGGAAAACAGTTTCTTTATCCTGCTTGACAAAGCGAAGACCCTTGTCCCCTCCTAGGAGCATTTCTTTCTCTTGAAACCAAGAACCAAACGTCCCTGGCTCCTTGGTCCACCCTGGTCAGGGTGGCAGCTGAGATGACAATGGGGCTCCATTTTGCTCCCCTTTCCCAGCTCTGGGGATCTGAAGGTGCTATTACTCCCCTGAGTTTGTAGTTGTCACTGTATTAACTCTGGATGGAAATGTTCTGTTTTCCTGAGCAAAGCGGAAGACACGGGAAGGAGTGGAAATGTATTTACATTTCTGGTTTAACCAGTGATCCTCATTAACCAGAGTCAATACCCATCTCCTACAAGTTGCCTCAGAAATCAGTTTGAGATGGTAACTTCCATTGCTGAGTTTGTTTGTTTGTTTTTAATTTATTTTAGAGAGAGAGCGTGAAGTGGGGGAGGGTCGTAGGGAGGAGGAGAGAATCTTCAAGCAGACTCTGAGCTGAGCACAGAGCCTGATGCAGGGCTTGATCCTCCCACCTCGAGATTATGACCTGAGCCGAAACCATCTGATGCTCAAGCCACTCAGCCACCCATGCGCTCCTTTCGCTGCTAAATTCTAGATAGAAGTAGCTCTTATAGACTCAACTTTAACTCTTAAAATTCATTAGGGGTGCCTGGGTGGCTCAGTAGGTTGAGGCCTCTGCCTTCGGCTCGGGTCATGATCCCGGGGTCCTGGGATCGAGCCCCACATTGGGCTCTCTGCTGGGAGCCTGCTTTCCTTCCTCTCTCTCTGGCTGCTTCTCTGCCTACTTGTGATCTCTGTCAAATAAATAAATAAAAATCTTTAAAAAAAAATTAGTTCATTAGTGGGGTTCTTGGCCGGCTCAGCTGGTAGAGCATGTGACTCTTGATCCTCCGCGGTTGTAAGTTTGAGCCCCATGTTGGGGGATGGAGTTTACTTAGGAATAAAAGCTAGGCTGGGGCCCCTGGGTGGCTCAGTTGGTTAAGCGTCTACCTTTGGCTAAGGTTGTGATCTCGGGGTTTGGCGATCAAACCCCACATGAGCTTCCCTGCTTGATGGCGAGCCTGCTTCTTCCTCTCCTGCTGCTGCTCCCCCTGCTTATGCTCTCTCTCTCACTCAATCTATGTCTCAAATAAATAAATAAAATCTTTAAAAAGAAAAGTGAAAAAGCTAGTCCACTGGGACAAAGGAGTGTCTCCTATTGTCCCAAAAGAGGTGAGATGATTCTATTAACAAATCCCGTAGCCCCTCTGAGCACTCTCCAGTCTATGACTTAGAAAGCTATGAGTATGCGGCATTTTTAAAAAAGATTTTATTTATTTATTTGATACAGAGAGACAGAGAGAGGGGGAACACAAGCAGGGAAAGCAGAAGAGGGAGAAGCAGGTTCCCTGCTGAGTGAGGAACCAGATGTGGGGCTCGATCCCAGAACGCTGGCATCATGACCTGAGCCAAAGGCAGACACTTAACGACTAAGCCACTCAGGTGTCCCATTTGTATCAGGAAACCTTTGTCTTATTTGCTCAACCACAAGGTGTTCCTGGTGAAAGCCAACACAAGCTTGCTGTGCCTTGTTTGTGGGATCTAGGTCCACAGTATTCGAGATCTCTAAATCCTTCATCACCTCTGGAAGAACGTGGCTTGCAGCCCAGATTGGGAAGTACATGAAGTGAAATTCATTGTCCTTTGACATCCCTGTCCTTTTGTTCTTTTTTGCTCAGTCATCTTTTTCATTTAAAACATATTTATTGAGCTTTTACTATTCACAAGGCATTTTCATTGTACTAGGCATTGAGAATACCAGTGGCAAACAACGCAACGTCTTAATATTCACAAAGCAGCCACATAGAACCTCAGTTAAGAACATGTAACTTGGTGATCGACTGCCTGCATTCAAATTCTGACACTACTACTTAAACTGCTGTTTAAGATAGATACTTCTATATCATGATAAGTAAAGGGAGGGAACAGGTTGATGAATCTAGTATCCTGATACTGTTTAGATCTTGTCATAACATTTTCCTTTATAAAATTTTTTTCTGTTTAGTTGATTTTGTTTATTTAAGGTTTTATTTCTATTCCAGTTAGTTAGCATACAGTATATTAGTTTCAGGTATACAATGAAGTGACTCAACAGTTCCATACAACACCCGGTGCTCATCAGGACAAATATCTTCCTTAATCCCCATCACCTCTTTCTGCCATCCCCCCCCCCCCCACCCTGGTGACCATGAGTTTGTTTTCTGTAGTTTTTTGGTTTGTCTGTCTGTCTCTCTCTTCCCCCTCCCATGATCATTTGTTTTCTTTCTTAAATTCCATTTATAAGTGAAATCATACGGTATTTGTCTTTCTCTGACTGACTTGTTTCTCTTAGCATAATGTATTCTAGCTCCATCTACGTCATTGCAAATGGCAAGATTTTGTTCATTTTTTATTGAGAGGAATATTCCATTGTATATATATATGCCACATCTTCTTTATCCATTCATAAGGCGATGGACACCTGAGCTGTTTCCAAGGTTTGGCTATTGTAGATAATTCTGCTATAGACATTGGGGGGCATGTATCCCTTTGAATTAGTATGTTTGTATCCTTTGGGTAAATACCTAGTAGTGTAATTGCTGTGTCATAGGGTAGCTCCATTTTTAATATTTTGAGGAACTTCCACACTGTTTTCCAGAGTGGTTGCCACAGTTTGCATTTCCATCAACAGTGCAGGAGGCTTCCCTTTCTCCACATCCTTGCCAACAGCTGTTGTTTCTTATGTTGTTGATTTTAGCCATTCTGACAGGTGTGAGGTGATAAACTTTGTAAAAAAAAAAATATTGCTGTTTTCTCTTCAGTTGACTTTATGTATTTTTAATTTATTTTTTTAAATATTTTATTTATTTGTCAGAGAGAGAGAGAGTACACACAAGCAGGCAGAGAGGTAGGTAGAGGCAGCAAGAGAAGCAGGCTCCCTGCCGAGCACGGAGTCCGATGCGGGACTTGATCCCAGCACCCTGGGGTCATGACCTGAACCAAAGGCAGTGGCTTAACCAACTGAGCTACCCAGGTGTCTCTTTTATTTATTTATTTTTAGTAGGCTCCACACCCAGTGTGGGGCTTGAACTCATGACCCTGAGATCAAGAGTCTCTGCTCTACCAACTGAACCAGCCAGGGGCCCCTTGTCATAACATTTTCCTGGAAAAAAAAACTTTACAGCATCATTCTTAATGTGCCACTGAACAATCTTTTAACACATTTCCCTTTCTGCAAAAAGCAAAGTTCACATTAGCTATAAATCATTTGTTCAGTTTTATTGCCCTTTGGGAATCGTCTCAGAGGCCCCATCACCAGATTCCAGGTTGGTTGCTGGAGTTCACCTCTTCTTCCCCAGGCAGTAGAATGGAGGAAGAAAGGGGAATGGCGGGCTCCTCTGTCTTTCCAGGAGACTTCCTAACAATTTCATGTGATGTGCTTGCTTACATCCTCCTCTTGAGTTTTAGGGGCCTGACTTCACCTAGCTGCAGCCCTGGGCAATGTTGTGTTTTGTGTTGACCCCACTCTGCTAACCGCTGAGTTTCTATTGACTCAAGAAAAAGGGGAGAATGGACATTAGGAAGCAACTGGCCATCTTGTGCCAAGCCAGTTCTTTGGGCAAATTGTTATCCAAATTTGTGGCTTTCCCTTTTCTCACTTTGGGACGATCTCTAAGACTCCACTTCTTTTCATTATTTGTAACTAGGTGGGGTTTGGGGTTCCATTGAAACGAACATCTTACATCGAGAGCTTACTCTGTGCTGAGCAAGGCACAATTACAAGTGCTGTTGCCTCTGTTATCATCCGCATTTTAGGGATGAGGATGTTGAGGCACGGAGAGGTAGATGACGTCCTCTGTAGTGGCAGACTCAGGATTCAAAGGCCATTTGATTTCAGAACTTATCAACACAGCACTGCTTGATTTACTTAGAGTTGGGGAAAGGGAACGGGGAAGAGGAGGGGAAGGGAGGAGAGGCAGGTGTCTTTCATGTGCAATGTGTTGTGTGTAAATTCCCTGTTTGTAACAAATGGAACATGTGTATCACAGAGGACTTGAAATACTTGGTTGGATATATACACATTTTTTATTGAATGTATTGGTTTGCCATTTAAGGACCTTCACAATCTGGCCTCCGCTTTTCCCAGCTACCTTAACTCATCCCATCCAGTGGGACATCATGATTTTATTTATTTGCTTTTTTGAGACACACACACACACGCAGAGCACGAGCTGAGTGCGGAGCCTGATGTGGGGCTCGATCCCATGACCTGAGTTGAAATCAAGAGTTCTATACGACTGAGCCACCCAGGTGCCCCGAAAAGAAGTTTAAGAAATAGGCAAGTCTAGGTTTGTTCACTGCTTCTTCCACTCTTACCTGTGTGGCTTTGAGAGACTTAACCTACCTCTTTCTATCTGAGTTTTATTATTTTTTTTTAAACAGGAATGATACGGGCGCCTGGATGTCTCAGTCGGTTGAGTGTCTGCCTTTGACTCAGGTCATGATCTTGGGGTCCTAGGCTCGAGCCCTGTTTTGGGCTCCCTGCCCTGTGGGGAGCCTGCTTTTCCCTCTCTGCCTTTGCCCCTTCCCCACCATGCGCTCTCTGTCTCTCTCAAATGAATAAAATCTTTGAAAGAGAACCAAAAAACAGGAACATAATGCCTACCTTAGGAAGTTGCAGAGTGTACATGAGATGGCATAGGCCTTCCGATGAACATTCCTTTCATCGGTCGGCCTGTTTTCCTTCTTCCCTGTTCTCACTCTCACCCCTTCCTCCTGTCCTATGGTGCTCCAGTCAAACTAGTTGAGTTTGTTTGGTCTACCCAGTGTTTATTGCCTGCTTTTACCTTTTAAAAATTTTAAAAAAGATTTTATTTATTTATTTGGCAGAGAGAGAGAGATCCAAGTAGGCAAAGAGGCAGGCAGAGAGAGAGGAGGAAGCAGGCTCCCCGCTGAGCAGAGAGCCCCATTCGGGGCTTGATCCCAGGACCCTGAGATCATGACCTGAGTCAGAGATTTTATTTAACCCACTGAGCCACCCACGTGCCCCTATTGCTTGGTTTTAAATGAAGCATGCTCGGATTCATTCAGCTGATATCCCACCCCTTGCTGTCTTCTTCTTCTTCTTCTTCTTTTTTTTTAAGATTTTATTTTATTTATTTGACAGAAGGAGATCACAAGTAGGCAGAGAAGCAGAGAGAGAGAGGAGGAAGCAGGCTCCCCACTAAGCATAGAGCCTGGGACTCCATCCCAGGACTCTGGGATCATGACCTGAGCTGAAGGCAGAGGCTTTAACCCACTGAACCACCCAGGCATACCCCCACCCCAACGCCTTGCTGTCTTCTTAAACAGAGCCCATTTATACTCATTTCTGATCTCTGCTGGGCTCTCAAAGGCAGTTCAGTTTGACAGAACCCCCTCACCCCCCAGTTTAAATCCTGCTCAGCATTTAAGGGCCATCTCGAATTCCTTCTCTCCTATGGAAGTCTTCCTTGATCTGACTGTAACCTGAAATTTCGTGCTTCCCCCTCTTTTTTTTCTCCTGAAGTGCACGAAATGTATTTCTTCCTCTGCTATGTGGTGATGGCGTGTGTGAGGCTTACCGGGGAGCTCACTGAAGTCCAAGGTCCTTGGGGACAGGAATCTTGCCTTACTCATCTTTGGAGCCTCCTAGCAACTCTCTTGCTCATGTGAGGTAGGAACTTAGAGGATCATTTGACTAGTCCACAAAATTGCCCTCACTTTAAAGCTGAACTACAGAAGCTCACCCCCCCCAAAAAATGTACTTTCTAGAAATGCATTTAATTTTTAATTTTTTAAAACTGTTTCCTTTATTTTTTGTAAATATTTTATTTATTTAATTAAGAGAGAGGGTGTACAAGCAGTGGGAGGGCCAGAGAGAGAAGCAGACTCTGGACTGAGCAGGGAGCCTGAAGTGGGACTCGATCCCAGGACCCCCAGATCAGGACCTGAGCTGAAAACAGCTGCTTAACCAATTGAGCCACCAAGACACCCCTAGAAATGCATTTTATTTATTTATTTGAAATATTTTATTCATTTATTTGTCACAGAGAAAGTGGGAAAGAGAGAGCATGAACAGGGAGCCCAATGTGGGGCTCGATCCTGGGACCCCAGATCATGATCCGAGCCCAAGGCAGCCCCTTCGTAACATGTTTTGGTAAGAATTCAAGAAATGTCCAACCAGATCACTCTCTGGGGAAGATGGAAAGTAGATTTTCCCCTCAATCCACAACATTGGCATGGGTTATGTAATTCTTTAGTTTTGCTTCCAAATTGGTATTGACGTCAGTTGCCGAGAAGTCTTGGCTTGTGCTAAATTGCATATTGGACAGGATGGGCTTTGAGAAGTAAATGGAGTGCAACCCCATCAGCTGGGAAGCTCTAAAATGAATGTGCATGGTTAGTGCAATCAGTGACTAATTAAGGTGAGGTTTATGGCCATTTAGCTCTTTCACCCTGAAGAAATTTCAAGACCAGTTATGTACCACTTTGGACTGAGGAGTGGGAGGCCAGCAGGTCAGAGAGCCAACGTCACCAAGGGGTCTGGCTCTGTCATAGGTGGGTCGATAGATGGGCTTGAGGCTTGAAGAGTAATTGTTCTCAGTGGGTCATTTGGTTTCCATTGGTGATCCCCAAAGGCTGGAATGGACTCCATGAAGTCAACAGGAACCTTGGAGGAAACTGGGAAATTATTGCTGGATTTCAAACCCACATGCTAATAAGAACTGGCTGAGGCTTTTGCAGGGATAAAAGGAATCATTTAGAGCCTCCCACCAGACGAAGGAGGCCAAGCTGAACTGTGGCGCTCCAGCTTCCCTGTCCTTTGTGGCTTTGGTGACCTTTACCATCAGGGGACCAGGGCCTCCACGTTTGCCACTCCCACCTTCCGTCCAGAGAAGACTGAAAAGGTCTGCATTGCACTGTGTGAGATGTGGTCTCCCCCAAAAGTAGGAACACCTACAGATCCATCAGTAAGGAATGAGATAATTTACTTGGGTTGCAACCAGAAGCTAAGCAGCTCTTTCCAAAGGAGATAGAGCTATGCCTAGGTTCAGCAACTTCAGAGGTACATCATGAATACAATAAACATTTGTGTAAAAAAAAAAAGTATATATAGGGATGCTCAGGTGGCACAGTCAGTTAAGCGTCTTCCTTCGGCTCAGGTCACGATCTCAGTGTCCTGGGATCAAGTCCCGAGTTGGGCTCCCTGCTCAGCGGGGAGACTGCTTCTCCCTCTCACTCTGCCCCTCCCCCTGCTCATGTTCTCTCTCTGAAACAAATAAAAAAGCCCCGGGGGATGTTCAGCAAAGGCCATCATTTCTTTATCTGGTGGCAGGCGCATGTGGGGTGTGCCGTCCAAGTTGCCTTTTTATTTTATGTTATTCCTTGTTTTGTTTTTATAACAGGTGGGCAGTAGAGGACTAAAGTAGATTTTCTTTCCTTTAAAAGGAACCCAAAGCACTGTTCAATGTCCTCTAGTCACACTGAGCTGTGAGTTGACTTGACAAGAGTTCTGAATATTGATTGCCCTTGGGAGCCGGGCGAGGGGGTGTGGTGTGTTCTTCAGGTATCAGAGCCTTAACCTGACGAGATAGGACATTAATGATGGGATTCCTGCTAGTTACTGGTAAAGCAAAACTAGAGGTTCCATTTCCTGAGGGCTGCCCCCCACCTTAGGGGTTCTTGTGGGGCCAGTGATTTTTACACCAGCAGCCTCCAAGTCTGTGAGAAGTAGCGGAGGCCCAGCAGGTATCCCTGCAAGGGATGGGGTGGGGAGTAGGAGCATAGGGAGAGGGAGAAACAGGCTCCCTGCAGAGCAGGGAGCCCAATGCAGGGCTCGATCCCAAGACCCTGGGATCATGACCTGAACCGAAGGCAGACGATTCACCTGATGAGCCACCCAGGTGCCCCCCTCCAACTTCTGCCTGTTTTTCTAGTACCAGGGTTTCAACTAGAATTTCATTTGAGGGGGAAAAAGATTCTGCTGCTTAGTGGAAGTTTATAAACCATGGTGCTATACCACACTTAAGGATAACATAGGTACAAGAAAATACCCTCCTTTTGTGGATGAGGCATCGAGGGTCTGAGAGTTGAGTGACGTTGCTTCAGGACAAAACATGGAGTCCATTGTAGGGGCAAAACTTAAAGTCCTTAGTTTGGCCATCTTCCCCCCACGCTGGTGTCTCACAGGAGCTCTCTTTGGTGAGCTCAGGAATACAACTGAATTAAGAAACATTGAAAGCGGGGTGGCTCAGTGGGTAAAGCCTCTGCCTTTGGCTCAGGTCATGATCCCAGGGTCCTGGGATCGAGCCCCACA
>NC_081575.1:31496827-31504854 GCF_022355385.1 Mustela nigripes
CGTTTACTGGTGAGTCATCACATTGCTTTTCATTTGGAAGCAATTTTAATAGCCCCCAGTGGAGATATTTATTTATATTTATATTTATTTAGTTTTCGTTTTATTTCTAGTAGAAACTCTCAAAAATCAATAGTTGAAAACAGAGGTAATGTTTATCCTGCTGTTAGTATGGGCTTCTCTTACTTCCTCTTCCCAGCGGTCATTCGTGTTGGGGGAAGGCTGAGTGAGCTACGCTTTCCCTTTGGTGTGGATCAGCCAGAGATCAGCATGGCTCAGGTGAGCTTGTAGCGCCGTGAGGGACGGATTACCTCCAGCCTGAGTTACTTTTAAGATAAGGAGACCAGACGTGCCTTCAGGGCTCAGTCGGTTAAGCAGCTGACTTCAGCTCAGGTCATGATCTCAGGCTCCTGGGATGGAGCCCCGTGTTGGGTTGTCTGTTCAGCAGGGAGTCTGCTTATCCATCTCCCTCTTTGCTCTCTCTTCCTTTCTTTCAAATAAATAAAATCTTAAAATCTTAAAAAAAAAAAAAAAGACAAGGAGACCATCTCTGGAAAGCTGGTTAGCGCATCATGAGCAGTTCAGACTCTGGCCCTTGGAATAGAGCCCGACGTGGGGCTCGATCCCATGACCCTGAGATCATGTCCTGAGCTGACATCAAAAGGCAGACACTTAACCCGACTAACCACCCCCCAGGGACCCCCATCTCTTTTCTATCTGCACCTTTCTGCTATAACTAGAGGCATGTGTCTCCTAGTTTCTCTTTCTGCCTGAACTTTCCCTTTTACGATACATTCCCCACTGTACTGTAGGCCAGATTCATCTTCCAAAATCCATGTTTCATCATAGCTCCCCCCTTTGCTTTGAAATCTTCAATAGCTCCATGTACCTATAGCATCCAGTAGTACTACTGAATCAAGTCCAGACTCCTTGACCTGGTATTTAAAAGTCTTTGTGATCTCCTCTTAAGATTTCCATCCTCTTTCTCCTGATATTCTTTTTTTTTGTAATATTTTATTTTTAAGTAATCTCCACCCTGAACATGGGGCTTGAACTCCCCACCCCAAGATCCAAGAGTAGCATACTTCACTGACTGAGCCAACCAGGCGCCCTCTCCTAATATTCTTTCACACTCCATCCATCCTGTCACATTTCGTTTCTGCAAATGCCTTATCATTTCGTAGAGTCTTTTGGATTTTGTCATTTCCCCAGCTTTACTTTTTGTTTTCAAGCATCAAAATTCAACCTTAGGACCCAATTTAAATGCTGTTTTCCCCCGATAAGCTTTCTGATCTTTCTCTTGGGGGCATCTGTTTGGCAAGGATCTGGTGAAGGGAACTCACCTTCCTTGGTGGTGGGGGAGTGAGTTGACTACTCAGATCCCTTTCAGTCCTATTCATTTTTCTAAGCTATGTTTATTTTTTAAAATTCTTTTAAAAAAGATTTTAAATTTATTTACCTGAGAGAGACCAAGAGAGAGCACAAGCAGAGGGAGAGGGAGAAGAAGCAGGCTCCCCGCTGAGCTGGGAGTCAGACTTGTGGTTTGATCTCAGGATGCTGGGATCATGACCCGAGCCAAAGGCAGATACCCCAACCGACTGAGCCACTGAGTCAGGTGCCCCTCTAAGCTGTGCTTCTTGAAAAAAACATGAAGTGTGAAGACTCTTAATGTTGATAAATCAAGTAATGCCTTCCACTTCGGGTTCTTTCCAGCATCTCTTCTCTCCTCCTAACTCGACTTCCCACGCTCTCTGTTCCACTGTCAGAGAACCTTACTGTTTCCACCAAAGAGGCAGTTAAGCTGGGGACTTCACTGGAGCAGGCAGGATGTATTTCAACATTGCTCTAGAAGAAAAATGGCGTCCGTCTGTTGGCCCAGCATGCTTTCACAAAACAATTTTTAATCCCTATAAGTGTTCTTTCCTCTACATTCCTCAAGCATTTTGTGCCATTCTTCAACTACTGTCTTGCCCCCATACCTTCTCATTGGACACATCTTCCTCTCTAGACTTAAAGCTTTTTGAGGGCAGAGACCTTTTCTTATTTGTCATTTTGTCCCCCATAGTGCTTATTGGGTGCTCAATGTCTGGTAACTTGAATTGACAGTGGATAAGGAAGGAGCTCTTGAGGTTTTTTGTGGTTTTTTTTTTTTTTTCCCTCTCTATTATCAGGCAGGAGGTACAAAATAAAGGCTTGCTTGATCCCTACCCATGTCTGTGACAGTGGCCATTGTGAAGATTCCCTTTGGTGGCGGGGCAGTAACCAGTCTCCTACTGAGCCGGAAAGACTTTGATTTCTGGCAGAGCAGCTCTTGGTTTTGTGTGGCAATTTCGTTGAGTCCCTTGGAGAGAGAGCAATTTCAGAAAGCATATGATTTGTTTGATTTCCATTCTAAACAGGGAAAGCAAATAGCAATAAAGCATAGCATAGCCATGACCCTTCACTAGACGTCCTATAGCCACGTGACATACGACTTTAACAAAATGCCATGAGCATGGATGGAGGCCAACCCCAGCAGCAAGCTCAAAGATCTGAGAGAACTGTCACCCCGACAGGCCAGAGGCAGGGAGGGGACATCAGAATGAGCAAAGAGGACTTCATGGAGCCTGCCTTCATAGATGCATTTTGCAGGGCAGTCTGTGAGTAGCTGGAAGAGGAGTTAGGCCAAGCATGGAGAACCATGGAGGCCAAGTTCATTAGCTAACATTGGTGTTTCTAGTTGACCTATGGCTGTGATCACAGGTACCAAGTCTTCTCTCATGTTTGTCCCTCTTTCTTTGGATTCTGGAGGGTAAGGGATATGCTCAAGAGAGCGAGGACCCTTTTCCTTCAGATCTATGAACTCTTTATAGGTATTTGTATGAGGATTAGAGGCTCAACAAGCACCAGTTTGAAATACTGAATTTTTATTTTCACTATTTATTTATATTTATTTTAATTTTTTAAAAAGATTTTATTTATTCCTTTGACAGAAAGAGAGACAGTGAGAGAGAACACAAGCAGGGGGAGAACCGGCTTCCCACGGAGCAGGGAGCCTGATGTGGGGCTCGATCCCAGGACCCTGGGATCATGACCTGAGCTGAAGTTGGGTGCTAAACTGACTGAGCCACCCAGGTGCCTGCCCCCCAAATACTAAATTTTTTTTTTACTTTTTATTTTATTTTATTTTATTTTTTTTAAAGATTTTATTTATTTATTTGACAGAGAGAGAAATCACAAGTAGGCAGAGAGGCAGGCAGAGAGAGAGAGGGGGGAAGCAGGCTCCCTGCTGAGCAGAGAGCCCGATGCGGGACTTGATCCCAGGACTCTGGGATCATGACCTGAGCCGAAGGCAGCGGCTTAACCCACTGAGCCACCCAGGCGCCCCCAAATACTAAATTTTTAAATGAAGCTGAAGCCCACCCATGAAGGTAGTAGTAAAGAACCGTGAGCTTGTAGAAATACTGACCCACCCATACAACCAACACAGCGACAAAATATTGTGGATCAGACTGGGCATAGAGAGGAAAGGTTTAGTTTTAGTATAATCGATGATAGGAATTGAAGGAAAGAATAGGCCAATGGGAAGAGAAGAGCCAGCATGGAAGCCTAGGCTAGCTGGAGCCAGAGGGACTCAGGTCCTAGGGGTGCATGTCCATTCTGGGCCTATGGAAGGCCTTTTCCTCAGTTGGGCAGTAGTAGGCCTGCCTATGGCCTGGATACCGTATCCTGAGGACTGGCACCTGCTCTGAAGTCTGAGTCCAGGCACATCCTCCAATCTTCTGATGATGCATTTGAACCCATCCTACCTTAATAGCAAGAAGAGGTTTGGTGGTACACCCCCCTCCCCACTCTGGTTTCTGTAAGGGATACTCCCAACATGAATGAACACAACATCTTCTGGTTACCATCGCTGTCTCTGGGGATGTGGGTAGTATGGGAGTCTGTGTTCCTGGGTCTGACCCACTTGGAAGTACACACGAGATTGAGTTTCCGGACATGGCAGCCGAAGGAAGAAGCTCTGAACCATGGTGCGCTCTCCAGAGGTCCCGGAAAAGACTTTGGGTGGGTTGGCCTGTCACCTCTCTCCTTGGATACTCCACCTCATGGCCACCCTTCTCCGGTTACAGCAAGGGAATCGATGAGCTTCACGCTGCCTTCTGGCGGACTGCATCTTCGGATTCCAGCATGTGCCTCTTCCACACTCTTCGCCCCCACCCTTTGCCATTGGGCATTAATGCTGTTGGCCGTGTTCATCTTGTTTGTCCCCGTCCTCTTGCATTTTGCGAGTGCCTCAGCTGTGTTTATGTCTCTTCCTTTCTTCAGTTCAGAGCAGTCTGTTCCTTTTGACGAGCCAGCAGCTTCCACAGTATGCTAGGAAACAGGGTCTGGGTACCCGCAGACTTGGGTCTCGCCCCCTCCCCTTTGCAATTAAGTCGGGGGTGGGGGCGGGGGGGGTGTTGGGATAAATCCATTCACTTAAAAAACAAAGTTTTTTGTTCTGCTAAACTGTCAGTGTCTTTTTATCCCTCTAATCTATTGTTAGGATAAGAGAGACAACTACTTTACATTCCCGTTCTGTGCCGTTTTCTCCCCCAACGATTTCTTTTCTTTAATTATGCCATTTAAAAATGTTTGCTGCGTTATCTAGTGTATATTATCTGTTGACAATTCTACCTGAATGGACCCATTTGGAATATTTTTTGTGGAAGTCCGTGGGGGAAACAAAGGTTTTCTGTTTAGAAAGTTGGTGTTATGTGTTGAATTGTATCCTCCCCAAATTCCTATTTTGAAGCCCTAATTCTCAGTACCTTAGAATATGACCGTATTTGGAAATAGGGTCACTGCAAATGCAATTAGTGAATGGGGTCCTCCTGGAGTAGGGTGGGCCCCAATTCAATGAGTGGTGTCCTTATGAAAAGGGGGAATTTGGAGGGCTGCCTGGCTGGTTCAGTCTGTACAACGTGCAATTCTTGATCTTGGGGTTGTGAGTTCGAGTTCCACCTTGGGTGGGTGTAGAGATGACCTAAAAATAAAATCTTAAAAAAAAAAAAAAGTGGTGGTGGGGATGTGGAGACAGACATACAGGAAGGAGCACCATGTGAAGGTAAAGGCAGAAATCAGGGTGCTGTTTCTACAAACTAGAGAAAGCCAAAGCTACCAGGAGCTAAGAGAGAGGCATGGGAAGGGTTTTTCCTCTCAGAGGCCTGAGAAGGAACCAATCCTGGGGTGCCTGCTTATCGGTTAAGCATCTGCCTTGGGCTGAGGTCGTGATCTCCAGAGTCCGGGGAATCCCACATCCTGCTTCCTGCTCAGCGGGGAGTCTGCTTCTCCCTTTACCCCTCCCCCCCAGCTCCTGCTTGCTCATTCGCTCTCTCAAATAAATAAAAATCTTTAACCAAAAAAGAAAAAAAAAAGCAACCAATCTTGCTGACCCCTTGATCTCAGACTTCTAGCCTCCAGAACCAAGAGCATTAAGTTTCTGCTGGGCTAGCTACTCAGTTTGCGGTACAGCGGTCTTAGCAAACTAAAATCCTGGCTCCACGGAGTAATTCCAGGTAAGCCTGTGTTCTGGGGAGCGAGGAACACGTGGGCTGTGAACTCACACCGTGTTACACATTTCGGAAGGCTCTCGCGAGACTGAAGGTTACCGGAGAACGGAAACTGTGTGTCTGGAGAGCTAGTCCCGGGTGAGCAGAGCTTGGAGCTCCCCATAAGGGACCGATGAAGCTGGATATATGTTCTTTGGCACGTTTGTGAAGTCAAGTCGCACATGGACACTTGTCCCCGTCTTCACAAGGAGGCGGGGTGTGTGTGTGCGCGCGCGTGTTTATTGTGTAGCTGTAGGTGTTTAGTGACTGGGCTGCGGACTGTACCTCTTTGTGGTTCTAGAGATGGGAAGTTGTTTGGCCTTCCAAAGTGAAGCTTGAAGTTGAACTTGCCCGCTCTCGCCTGTATCAAGTGAGTCATTGGGAGAAAGGCCTCTTCCCAGATGAATTCAATTTGTCAGCCTTTGGGCCTGACCCTGCAGGTGCTTCGGGTTAAAGCCAATTACTAATGCAGCTCACCTGTGAGGCGCTGGCAAGACCTTCGCAAGGGCCGCCGGTTCCGCGGAGGACTCTTCTCTGGCCGGCACCCGAAGGCAAACTCTTGTTTCCGCCTTCCTCCCTTGCCTCGGTGTCCCCGCGTGCCTGCGTGGAGGTGGCGTCGGGATCCCACGCTTCAGACACTCCCGCCACTGCAGTCTAGCCGTGAGTATCCATGCACGCATGCAGTTTCGAGAAAGGAAACAAGCGCCGTGACCTTCCTCACGCCTGGTCTTTCCAGAGGCCGGCCAGGGAGGACCAGCCCTGTGTGCCTGGCTTGCCTGGCGTGCAGCCAGAAAGTCACAGCCGCTCCAGTTGGAAAGACTTTCTAGGGACTGGAAACTGTATTTGGCTGGTGTGCTTTTTAAGCGGCTTATTTTGCCAAAGCTCATTCGAGGCTTATTGCGCAAGAGTCAGCGGGTGTGTATTTTAAATAGGATAACCTATTTAAATTTCGTGATTTCGTGAACCAGAATTTGGTTAGCTGGTTTAAACCCGGGTTTTTTTTTTGTGGGGGGGGGGGGAGGAATTTATATATGTGGAAAGCCTTACAAAGGTATGAAAATGAAGTAACGCATACTCAACGAATTTGACAAATACTCTTTATTGAAGGGAACATAAAGGGTTATCTGCAATTGTCGCCGGCCAGAAATGAACCCACAACAGGTGTTTACATTACAGGCACTGTTCTTGGTATTTGAACTCTATCAGGGTCCAGAATAAAAACCCGTGCCTCTGGCCTTGTGGAGCTACATTCTAGAAGTGGGGCTGTATATCCTCCAACTTTCAAAGGCCCTTCCTGGGATGTTTTTAAAAGGCAAGGTCTTTGCAGGTGTCAGCATTTTAGGGACTAGGCCTTTGAAGTAAAATCCACTGTTAAAGTAGTATTGATGTCACCTGAGAGATGTTGGAAAAGCCATCTGGATGTTGGCTTGGGTGTGACACCTGGCTGGGGAATAGAGAATTGAATTTTAGTCCTTGGGTGACTTTATCTTGTTCCCCAAGCGCACCTTTGTTGGGCCCTAGTAATGAAACAAAACCCTGGTTGTCTGGCTCTGCTGCTCAGAGGGTTCCATTGCCTAGGTCGTTTGAACGTTGGAGGCTCTGCTTGGATCCCTCTAGCCTGTGAAGCAGTCCACCCTTCCGCCGTGTCTCAAAGTACGGTTCTCTGTATTGTGCACTTTCCTCTGTGTGGTTGTCATTTCTGGACCTTTTAAGTCTCAGTTATCTGCTGCGCCACTGCCTGACAGCTGACAGGTTCTTAAATGATCGTGGAGTGAGTGAATGAGCCAATGGAAGCCTCCATGATTGTCTGGTCTATTAGGAAAGGGAGTGGTAGTTGTGACTGCAGCTCTCCTGAAATAAAGTGTCCTTTAAAAGAAGAAAAGGGGTAGACCCCACAGGGCAGTGGGCCTGGCCCTGGGTTTTGAGGTTCAACTCCTCCCATGGGGGAGTTGTGACAAAGATAGCAGAGTAGCCAGAGTTGACTGAAATAAGTTCCTAGGACTGTTCTCTTGCTCCGTGTTTCTCCAACTTCTGCGGGCATTACAGGCACTGTACCTGGGCCGTTTGTTAAAAAGAGATTGGATCAAACCTCGGTTTTGATTTATTGCACATGGAGTGGGGTGGGGTTGGGGGTTGGCAAGAATTGGAATTTCTGAGAAACTACCAGGTAACGCGAATCACGCTGCTGGCCCGGGAACCTTGCTGGTGTAACCGACCAATAGTTAAGTCCCAGTTCTACCCCTTCCTGTGTGGTTCTGGACCTGTTTCTTCACTTTTCTGATCTGTACATTGGAATAATATTAGTACCTATCTCCTAGGATGGATGTACAGGCAAGATAATGTGTAGAAAAAAACTTAGCACAGCACTTGAATGTTGGGGTTCCCTCGGAGGGGTGGAGGCGACCAGACCAGCCGGAGGCCCCTTCCCGGGGCTGAGCGGGATGGCGAGTGTCGCGAACC
>NC_081575.1:31507854-31544849 GCF_022355385.1 Mustela nigripes
AGCATATTCTTACCCCATTTTATAAATGGGGAGACTCAGGTTCTGGAAGGTGCAATAACTTGCCTAACACTGTACAGATAACAAGTGGCAGGCTTCGAATCCAGCTTGGCCTAACTCTTCAACATGTCCTCTTCCCAAATGTCTTCACTGGCTTGGGCTGTCTTAATAATACCACAGAGCGGGTGGCTTAAACAACTGAAATTCTTCTTAACAGTTCTCAAGGCCAGAAGTCCAAGATCAAAGTGTTGGCAGGTTTGGTTTCTCCCGAGGTCTCTGTCCTTGGCCTGCAGATGGTCACCTTCTTAGGCACACACATCCCTGGTGTCTTTCCCCTCTTACAAAGACACTAGTCAGAGTGAATTAGATCTCCACCCTTATGTCTTTCAATTGTAGTTACCTCTTTAAAGGCCCTGTCTCCACATACAGTCGCATTGGGCATTAAGGCTTCGGCATATGAATTTTGACGGGAAGACAATTCCACCTGTAATAATAAACCTACCAGACTATCCCTTAGATGCAGTCCCAGGGGGATTGGAGATGGGACTAGTAATAAAACAAGATAATGTGGGGCCCACTCTGGTCCCATGACTGAGTGTAACAGAAAGAATGCTCTTTACACTGACGACATTTTAAGAATTCTTAAAGAATGATGAGAAAACCAAGCGGCTTTGTCCTTAGCTGACATTATAAAGCCTGCCAGAAGTCTGTCAAGAGGATGATTGGGAAGGCAGAAGGTCAGTTAATGACTTGTCAATTAAGGTTTGAAAAGAAATCTGTCTTTGAGAGGTTTGGTTTAAGTTAATGCAAAAATCATTAACAGACTTTATGTTTTCGGATTTGCTCTAATGGGTATTTCTTAACTCCAATTTCATGTACTAGTTACTTAGAGTGTGGTTTTGGCCTATAAATAAGTAGCTTAGATTTTTATTTAGTTTCTGACCTAAACTCTCTCAGTTTCCTACTTATTCCTTGGTTGACAGGCAGTTAGTTCAGGTACAGCTGGCAAATATTAGGATCTTTCCAGCATGTGGAGTGAAAGTTTGAGGTTGAGGTAAGATCCCTATGCAAGACCTTTAGAACTTATGTAAAAATCATCTCTTCTGGACGATAGTAATGGAAGTTGAATGACAAATGCCTTTGTGGTAGGCTTTAAATGACCCTGAAATTGTAGCCCCTTTGCTTACGCTTGGGCTCAGTTCTGGGGTCCTACTATTGGCAAGCTGTTTCAGGACCGCCTTTCTCTGGGGTAGAATATAAAGGCCCACCACATGTATACTACATTTTTTACTTTCCCCAAACTGCTAGGCTTGTCCACTCTGTCACAGAAGGAAATTAGGTTTGTCTGACATTGAATTCTTCATTGTCCGTTTGTAATAGAGGGCCCCGTGTACCTCAAAGACTTTGTCATCTGATTTTTCCCTTTTTTTGGTTCCAGGATTTTTCTAGGTATGAAAGATAACAAGTTTCTAATTTCTGACCATTGTTTCTTCCATTCATTCTTTCTCATTTATCAGACTTCTCTTAGTTTTCCATGAGCAGGATTCATCTGCAGCAAAACCGGAAGTGAGCCAGGCTGATCATGACACTTTCCCACTCTCTACTCTACCCCCTCCTGGTAGAATTCTTTCTCTTCATCCGGAATTGAAACTGTGACTCCACCCATAAATAGTCTTGCCTATAGTCAAGACTAAAGTTACATGGTCTTGCCTAGAAAGCAGTCAGTTTTGCTTCCCACCCACCTCTAGGCTTAACTGGGATCCTAGAATAGTGAAATATCAGGTTTGGGAAGGGACGTTAGAGACTCTAGCTTATCCATCTAATGGGAGAGAGCACAGAATAATGGGGAAGTGGGGGAAGAAACCTGTGCTTTGGAGTCAGAAGGGGCTGGGTCGGAAGCCCACACTTGATGGGTGACCTTGGGAAAAATGAAGGCCTTTATGGGTTTTAGTTTTCACTTCTGCAAGATGAGGATGTTAATGTTCTCTAATGTGGGCTGTTGTGATTGGTTTGGAGATCATGAGTATCTATGGTACTGGGAATAATGCCAGGCCCATTGTATGTGTTCAGCAAATGGTAGCTGCCATTATTACTAGCTTCCTCCTTAGGTTTCAGAGGAGGAAACTGAAAAGTGGAGGTTAAAGGAGTTCCTCAAGGTAATTGAGCGTTTTATGTCAGAACAGGGACTAGAACCCAGGTCCCTGACTCCTGGGCCTACACACACACACACCATGCACTGCTCTGTCACCTGTCACATATGGTAGACGACGGCTTTTTATAAAGAAAATACCAAGTTGACGTATCAGTTAAAATCTTCAGTTTAGTAATTGGAATGTGTGGATTAACTGTCCTTCCTCTTGTGCTCTAAAAAGGGTTGGTGCAGGACCAGTTTATGAGACTAACTGGAGTCTCCTGGAAAACACCTTCTAGAAAGAGAATGACAGTGCTGAGTGGGTATTGAACTTGTTTTGTTTTTTTTTCTTTTTAAGTTTTTATTTATTTGTGTGATCTATACCCCACATGGGGCTTAAACTCAGGCCCCCAAGATCAAGAGTCATATGCTCTACCCACTGAGCCAGCCAGGTGCCCCTGGACTTATTTATTTGACAGAGAGACAGTGAGAGGGGCAATGCAAGCAGGGGGAGTGGAGAGAGAGAAGCAGGTTTCCTGCTGAGCATGGAGCTTGACTGCAGGCCTGATCCCAGGACCCTGGGATTATGACCTGAGCCAAAGGCAGATGCTCAGAGACTGAACCACCCCCTCCTCCCACAACTTGTTTTAAAGAAAGAACTATTAGTATTTTTATGAACTGACAAAAATCACCATTTGAAGTTGAATAACTTGTAGCTCTTTGATTCTAAATATCTTTGATATCTCCTGTCTATAAGTATTTACTTCATTTGATAGTAAAGGGAATTGAGGTCTGCAGAGGTGAGGGACTTGCCCAGTAAGCTGGCACATGGCCAAATCCTAATTAGAACCAAGTTCAGAATCAGTTCAGAGTACTTTGTGTCCCACAGTAATTTCCCAGATTAAGCCCCTCCCTTTTTTACTTGGTGTTGTACATTATGTAGGTTTGGACAAATCTATAAGGACATATATCCATTTTAATAATGTTATGGAGTATATCCACTACCCTAAAAATCCGCTGTTCTCTGCCTGTTAATCTCTCCCCATGGCAACCACTGATCTTTTATTATCTCCATAGTTTTGCCTTTTCCAGAATTTCATATAGTTGGAATCAATCATACAGCATGCGGGCTTTTCAGATTGGCTTCTTTCGCTTAGTAATATGCATTTAAGCTGCTTTCATATCTTTGTGTGACTTTATAGCCATTTCTTTTGAGCGCTGAATAATATTCCGTTGTCTGGATGTACCATGGTTTATCCATTCATCTCCTAAAGGATGCGTTTTTTGCTTCCAAGTTTTGGCAATTCCGAATAATGCTGCTATAAATAAGCTTCCACGTGCAGGTGTTTGTGTGGCTGTAAGTTTTCAACCCCTTTGGGTCAATACCAAGGAACACAATTGCTGGGTGGTGCCGTATGTTTCATAAGTAACCACCAAACTGTCTTCCAAAGTGGCCTTTTCAGATGTCAAATTCTTGAATAATAATGTAGAGACAGGATGGTCTCTGGAAAGTATTTGAGACAATGTTATTTAGATATCTTTATGGCTAGCAAATGGCACCATCAACTTGATCTATGTATTATATCTATATATAAAAATACTGATTCTGCAGGGTTTTGAATATAGCTGGCTGGTCGCCCGGACTCCTTCCTCTACATGCCACTCTGGCTGGCTGTCCTGCAGATTGAAGTCCCTGTTTTGGCCTTCCCGCTCTGCTGCTTGGTCTAGCTTTCAGCCCACAAGGTTTAGACTTCCCCTAACCCTTAAGTTCCTATAGTTGGTCCTATTTGGTGTAGGACACTGAAACTCCTCAAGGGTCTTTTCCCCATCTGTCTGGTTTTCCTTTGTGCTCCGTTCCTGATTGACCCTAAGCTTGTGCCCTGGGATCTGTATCCTGTGCTTCCTACCAATAGTATGGGGGAAGTGACAGGTGATTTCTAGGACTTTCTCCTGTCACCGTATGGTAGCTAATCCTGTTATCCTGATAAGAGTTCCTAGAAACTGTCAGAGGAACTTGATGGTATCCCAGGGCTGGGCTGACAACAGCAGAAGTATGCTGAGGGTTATAATAGAAAACATATGTTTCACTGTAGCAATCCAAGGCTTGTTGTAACTGAAAGACTGCCTGGGAGAAGTGCTAGTAGAATCTTTCCGGGTAGGTTTACAAATGACTTCATTATTGCTCCAGGGAAGCCCAATCAAAAACACCCGTAGCAGCCCTTGCTTAAGCTGAGCGGGCTCCCACAATATTTCATAATCAGACTCTTAGAAGTAGTAAATCTTTGAGTTAAAATTACACATCATTAATATGACAAAAAGTGGTATTGTGAAACCTGTTGCCTTGGCATCTTTTCTTCCTGGGAGCTGGAGGTGAGGGCTAACTGGGAGGGACTGCGGGGTCAGCCTCTACTATGTGACCTTGGGCTGGAAGAAGGTGGAGATGGGAAGGAGTAGAAGTTAAAAGAAAGGTCTGGTGAACTTCTTGTTTCCATCTATATGTAAATCATTTTACATTATGCAAATTATTTCTCTGAAATTCAATTAGACTCCCAAGAGTAAACAATTTCCACTCCCACTACTGTACTTTCTGCCTGCTCACCAAGTTTTCTTAGTCGTAAAAGGAAGCGAGCTGTTGTACTCCATGTCCTTATGGAGAACAGGAATGGGACAAACAGCAGATAGTTGCAGACAACCATGTCTTGAATTGCTGCTCATGCAGCTAGGGAGACCTGAACAACCTTGACAGAAACTCCTGAGAAGCTGAAACTCCCAGTGAGCCACCCTCACACTGAGCCATGGTAATCCCCCATCACCCACTTCCCCTAGCCCCTGGCATACAGATCACTAGGCATACGGCTTTCTCTGGATTCCACTCTCTTAGTGGTTTTATGGACCCGTATTTCAGGTATGAGGACTAGGACTACAGATACTTCCCAAACCAAAGGCCAGTGGTCCTCTCTTTTCTCCTTCCCTGGTACATACATGCATGGGCACATACTGTAGCACTCCTGGAATTTACTACCTGAAAGTTTCTCTTCACCTGCACCTGCTTCACTTAGTTTGGGTGTGATCCTGGAGAGTTGGAGCCAAGAATTGATCACCCATCCACCCAATCATCCACTGACTCATTCAACAAATATTTGAGGGCTTATAGTTTGCCAGGCACTTCGTTTGGCACTGAAGGAGGATATAAAGATGTATTAGATGCTACAAAGAAATAAAAAGTAATATGAGACTGTAGGATACAGGGACCTAATACTCCCCAAATTTCAGGTTTTACCTCTCTTATTGCCCAGGCTCTGAGGTTCTTCTGTCCTTCTGTTACCTCCCTAGTCCCCAAGAGGCAGCCACCAGTATCCCAGAACCAAAGACAGCTGTGCAGATGGTGAGCACAGGATCTGTCTACTTCAGCAAGGGGGAACCATTTAGATCTGTTCTTTTAGGACCAGCAAACCAGAGTGCTTGGTGTATTATGGGAAGTAACTTTAGAGGATGGAGAATTATCTCATTTTGGGGAAGGAGCATTTCTTTAGGGGCTGCTAGGAAGAAAACATTTATATTTTGTTAGAGCCCTCATATCTTGCCTCTGGATAATTCAAAGAACTTTGATTTTTAAAGATAAGAAAAGTAGGGAGGTCAGGAAAGGAAAAGACGAAACAGTGGCCTTTCTACTAGGCATTAAAGTGTCCTGAAAGTCTTTTTTTTATTAAGGTATTTATTTATTAGAGATCACAAGTAGGCAGAGAGGCAGGTAGAGAGTGGGGGGAAGCAGGCTCCCCGCTGAGCAGAGAGCCTGATGTGGGGCTCTATCCCAGGACCCTGAGATCACGACCTGAGCTGAAGGCAGGGGCTTAACCCATTGAGCCGCCCAGGTGCCCAGTCCTAAAAGTCTTTTTATTCAGCCTGTCACTAGATGCCATGTGCTAATCCTCTGTAAAGTCAAGTCCTTCTCTTGGGAGTCCCACCAGTCCAATAGGCATGCATTGGTCAAGAGACAGATGAGTTATTAGTCTCAACTTGATTGGGAAGAATAGAGGGATAAGAGCTTCATCTTTTGGACTCCCTTTCAGCTCACTGACCAACAGATTTCTAGGACCTTTTAAGTTGCCAGATGTACTGAACCCGGGTAAGATGCTATGTTCAGGAAAGAAGAAATTTGGAGTGATAAGAGACAGCATTGACCTTGGGCAAATGGAGAAGGGATTTCTTCCATGGTATGCTTGGAGGGCTTTCCCCTTGCAAAAAGAGTGTTTTACCAGCCTGCAGTAGGAGTCTGCTATTCTGGAAGCCAACCAAATTACTGAAAGTCAATTCATTCAGAGTCTATTTATTGAAAACTATCTTGTTGAATGATTAATTGGCCAAGTCACCAACTGATGAGTGTTTTGAAGTTTTGCTGTCCTTCTCTTAGCCATCTGACAGCCAATAGGGGTGAATGAAAGGAGTGAAGTGGGAGCAATAGGGAGATTCTGTCCCTTTAAGATAGTAGCGTACCTCTGCTTCCTCTGAAATTGTTTATTTTTTTTAATGATCTCATTTTTAATTTTATTTAGTTTTATTTATTTATTTTTGAGAGGGAAGGCAAGTGGGGTGAGGGGGAGAGGGAGAGAGAATCCTTAAGCAGACTCCACGCTGAGCAGGGAGCCCGACGTGGGGTTTGATCCCAAGACCCTGAGATCATGACCTGAGCCGAAGGCAGATGCTTAACCGACTGAGCCATCCAAGTGCCCTTCATTCTTTATTTTTTTAGATAATCTCTACATAAAACATGGGGGGGCTCAAACTCACAACTCCGAGATCAAGAGTTACATGCTCTACCGACTGAGCCAGCCAGGTGTCCTGAAATTAATTACTAATTCAGCAAAGACTCGTTTCCATTAACAACTTAACGTTTAAAAAAAAATTGTGCTCTATGGGATCTGTATTAGCCAAAAGGCTATGCTCTGCTATAGTAACCTCAAAAATCTCAGAATCTATTTCTCACATATGGTGGATACTAGTGCAACTTGTGGAGTTTCCGAGAAAGCATAGATATTCAGGGACCCAAACTGTTGGAGGATGAACTCAGGCTGATAGTGTAGCTGCAAGATGGTAGAGTCTGTATTTGGAACATGTTCCAAAGTTAGGGAAGAAACTGGAGAGTCTCTGAAGGCTTTAGATTCTTACAGGTAGGAAGCGATACATATAATTTGCTTCTATGTTTGATTAGCCAGAACCAATCACCTAATCCTACCTAACTGCAGACATGCTAGGTCTTGTACTGAAAGAACAGGCTTTGGTGACCACCAAGAATATCAACACATGGACATAATCATTTTGGATACATTTTTGAAATTTTAGGGATACTGAGTTTTGTAACTGTTGTTTTCCTGCATCTGGAGATGGGTGATGAGTGAGGGTTGGAAGGGGAGGCTGTGTGCCTCGGCAGAGGCTTGGGTGTCCTTTTCTGCCCTCGGAGGTGGAGCAGGCAAGACTGACTGTTGTGACCTTGGTACCCTCCCCACCCCCAACTGGGACATATGCATATATATATGCACATGCTCAGTGGGGGCAGGCAGGAGGGGAGAAGGACGGGGGTGGGGGTGGGGACAGTGGCAACTAATGGGTTTTGATAAATCGATTATGTTGTAAGACTAACTTAAGAGAATTGGCTTTGGGTGATTTGTTTTTCTGTCAACCTAAAGGCTGACATTCTAGCTTACTGTTTCTTCATTTCATTTTAAACTTGTATTTTTTTTCTGCTTTGAGTTCTGATCAACAAATACAGTTCTAATATGAAATGTAGAACATGGCAATTTGTACATTGTGTACAATGTGTACATTGTGACAGGATTCCTACCACCAAGTTAATCGCATGTTTTTTTAGAATTTGAGCCCGACTTTGCAATGAGAAAGAACAGATAATTTTATCAGCCAGCTGATGACAGGCTGTAGTTTGGAAGGTGTTCAGGAAGCTGGTACAAGGGCAGCCAGTATTAGGAAGGTTTTAGTTCTGGCTGGTGGGGGTGGGGTGGTGGCCGGAGCAGTGGGGGCTGGGCTACACTTCTAGAAGGAGGGCACAATTTTGTTGATTGTTCTTCCTGGATCCAGGACCTGGTCTACGGGGACAAATTTTGAAAGTCCAAGGCCTTTGGACTTGGCCTTCTCTTTTTGTTACTTTTTAGGACTGCTGCTTTATATTGGAAGCTACAAACATATTTTCTGTGTTGGTTACCAATGATTGAAGTTGATAGTTCCTTTTTATGTTAAGCAGAAAGCATTTCTGTTTTTTAAGATTTTATTTATTTATTTGACAAACAGATCACAAGCAGGCTGAGAGACAGGCAGAGAGAGAGAGATGGAAGCAGGCTCCCCACTGAGCAGAGAGCCCGATGCGGGGCTCGATCCCAGGACCCTGGGATCATGAACTGAGCCGAAGGCAGAGGCTTTAACCCACTGAGTCACCCAGGCACCCCCAGAAAGCACTTCTGAATAACAAAAGGTTTTCTCTTTCAAGATTTTATTTTTAGAGTCGGGCTTGAACTCATAACTCCCTAGACCAAGGGTCACATGCTCTGCTGATTGAATCATCAGGTGCCCCTTATCGCAAAAGATTTTTATTGTTTATTTTTTTAAAGATGTATTTTAGAGCAAGCAAGGGGGGCAGGGGCAGAGAGAGAGTATACTCAAGCAAGCCCCCCAGTGAATTTGCAGATCTCTGCAGGCTCCATCCAAATACCCATGAGATCCTGACCTGAGCCAAAAGCAAGAATTGGACACTTAACCAATTGAGCCACCCAGGCACCCGTAAGGCAACTTTATCTTACAGTAGTTAGGACTGGCATACATTTATTCCTACAGATCTGTTTTATTCTTTTTAAAATAAAAATTGCAGTTATTAGACGGCATCCAACAGGATTTGATATACATGTACATTGTGAAATGATCACATTAATCAAGCTCATTAACCTATCTCCTCAACTAGTTGACACTTTTTTTTTTTTGTGGTAAGAGCACCTGAAATCTGCAATCTGAACACATTTCTAATGTCCAGTACAGCCATATTAGCTCTAGTCCTCATGCCATACGTTAGAGCTCTAGATGTATTCATTCTATGTGATTTGTACCCTGTGATTAACCTCTCGCCATTTTTTTCACTTTCCCATCCCTGCTAACTGCTGTTCTACTCTCTGCCTCTGTGTGTCTGACTCTTAGATACCACATATCAGTGAGATCACACAGTTATGTTTCTGCTGTATCTGGTTTCACTTAGCATAATGTCCAAAGACAGGATCTCCATTTTTAAGGCTGAGTAATATTCCATTTTATTACACACAGTATACAATGTTTTCTTTTTTATCCATTCATCCATTAATAGACACCTGGGTTGGGGCACCTGGGTGGCTCAGTGGGTTAAACCTCTGCCTTCCGCTCAGGTCATGGCCCCAGAGTCCTGGGATCGAGTCAAGCATTGGGCTCTCTGCTCAGCGGGGAGCCTGCTTCTCTGTGTCTCTCTGCCTGCCTCTCTGCCTACTTGTGATCTCTGTCTGTCAAATAAAAAAATAAAAAATAAAAAATAGACACCTGGGCTGTTTCCACATCTTGGACGATTATGCATAGTGCTATAATGAACATGGGGGAGTAGATCTCTCCCCAAGGTGCAGATTTCCTTTCCTTTGGTTATACACCCAGAAAAAGAATTGTTGGATCAGATAGTAGCTCTAATTTAACATTCTTTTTTTTTTTTTTTTAAAGATTTTATTTATTTATTGGACAGAGAGAGGGATCACAAGTAGACAGAGAGGCAGGCAGAGAGAGAGAGGAGGAAGCAGGCTCCCCGCTGAGCAGAGAGCCCGATGTGGGGCTCGATCCCAGCACCCTGGGATCATGACCCGAGCCGAAGGCAGAGGCTTAACCCACTGAGCCACCCAGGCGCCCCTAATTTAACATTCTTGAGAAACCTCCATGCCCTCTTCCATAATGGCTGTACCAATTTACATTCCTACCAACAGTGTGCAAGTGTTCCCTTTTCTCTACAACCATGACCTCTTTCACAGAATTAGAAAAAAGAACTCTAAAATTTGTATGGAACCAAAAAAGATCCTGAATAACCAAAACAATCTTAAGAAAGAGGAACAAAGCTGGAGGCCTCACAAATCCTGGTTTTAAACTATATTACCAAGCTATAGTAATCAGAGGTGTGGTACTGGCATAGAAACATAGACTACTGAGAGGATGAACTAATTTTTGATGAGGGCACTAAGGATACACAGTGGGGAAAGAATGGTCTCTTCAGCTAATGATGTTAGGAAATCTGGCCATTCATGCAAATCAATGAAACTGGGCCCTTACCTTACACATACATAAGAATCAACTCGGAGTAGGTTATAGACGTTAGTAGCAACAGAGTAGGTTATAAACGTTAGATCTGAAACCACAAAAATCCTGGAAGAAAACATTAGAAAAACTCGTTAACATGGGCTTTTGCAAAGATTTTTGGGATATGGCACCAAAAACTCAGGTGACAAAAGCAAAAGTAAGTAGAATTCATCAAACTAAAAAAACTTCTGCACAGCAAATGAAATGACAGAATGAAATGGGAGAAGATATTTGCAAATAATACATCTGATAAAGGGCTAAGATCCAAAATATAAAGAATCCCTACATCTTAAGAGCCAAAAAAAAAAAAAAAAACCCAAATGACTTTTTGTTTTTAAGGCAGTGGGAGATATTTGCCCTTGGGAGTTCTTTCCCCCACCCCACACACATTTAAGTAGACTCTATGTCCAGTGATGCACTTGAACTCATGACCCCGAGATAAAGAGTTGCATGCTCTACCAACTGAGCCAGCCAGGCGCCCCAAACCCCAAATAACTTGATTAAAAACAAGGGCAAAGGGCTTAAGAGATTTTTTTCCCCAAAAAGACCTCCAAATGGTCAAAATGCATATGAAAATAGGCTCAACAAGGCTAGTCATCAGGAAAATGCAGAGCAAAACCACAATGAGATATCCCTCACATCTGGAAGGAAGGCTATTAGCTGAAAGTACTTGTGTTCATAGTACACTTAGAGACCTTCATAGTAATTTTGTCCAATGTTTATACACAGATTTAAAGGGAATTATATGTTTGGATTCTCTTTGTTCTCCGTTATCTCGATACCGCTTTGTTTTTTAGGTCATACTGTTTGAGATTGCTGATCAATTGTTAAATTGTTGAAACCCTTATTCTCTTGGTGCCAGTCTGTCCCTAGCTTCATATAATGAAAAGCTCAGTGGATGAGGAATCCCACCTTGTTGTAGTCTGAGATCTGCCATTTTGAGCTACGTGCCTTCAGACAAGTCGATTAACTTCTCTGACAAGTGGGGGGCCTACTTGTCTACCTCTCCTACGTCGGTTCTGTTTTTAAATTATTTATTTGTTTATTTATTTATTTCCTACGTCCATTCTTTTAACAGTTATTCATTGAATGCCTGCTTTCAGGCGCTCTTCTAGACACTGGGGATGTCGTGAGACCGCCATGGGCCCTGTCCCCCCAAATCTTCCAGCCTTGTAGCTGATGATTGGGCACTTGTACTGTCCTCTTCAGTAAGCTTTCTGAGCAACCCCGCTATTTTTGCTAATTTAGACTGAATTCTGGTAAATGCTCTTTCCAGTTACCCAAACCAGGGTTAACCAAGACGAGCACACTGGCCGAACGCTGCCATTGACATCAGGCAGTTGAAAGGACCAAGTCTGATCTGGACCCACTTGGCCTACAAGCAGCAGCTGTTTTGCCATCTGTTCTAGCTTTGGTATAGCCCGCATTGCCTCTGACAATCACACAGACCTCTCTGCCTGGCAGTAGGCCCTCCTGTAAAATACCCACCCACACGCGAAACTCCGGGAGATCTCTTTGTGCTAGCGTGTTATGGGAGTTTCCCAAGTCAGGCTGAGCCTGACTGAAGGAGGGCCAGGCCTCGAGAAGGATGCTTATTTTAGTTTATTTAACATGAAATTGGCCTAACTTTGAGAGTATGACTAGCAAACAGTGGGATTTCAAAAGGTACAAATGGGTCTGCAAAGAAAATTAAGTTTCCTTTGAACCCTTGTCCACGCTGCCAGCCCCTCCAGCCTCCTTGAGTCTGTCCTCAGAGGCAACCACTGTTGACAGTATTATCTCTTTCAAAGAGAGTCTGTGAACATACACTTTGAATTTTAAATCAGTGTGTTTATTGTTACCTTGACAGTTGCTAGTGGAAAACCCTCGATTTCACCTACCAGTTGACCTTGGGGCCCTGTCTGCTCCTGGCTGTATGCATATCCCAGGTTGTTCCCCATTAGGCACATTTCCTGCATTCCTGTTGGGAAGATCGCTGTTCCCAAAGATCAATCAAAAGTAGTTTCTTTGTGGGAAGAGATGGTGGATTCCTAATACACAGGAAGTATAAACCAGAGTGATTTTTTTTTAAGATTTTTATTTGTTTATTTTACAGAGAGAGATCACAGGCAGAGGCAGGCAGAGAGAGAGAGAGAGAGAGAGAGAGAGAGAGAGAGAGAAGCAGGCTCCCTGCTGAGCCAAGAGCCCGATGTGGGGCTCGATCCCAAGACCCTGAGATCATGACCTGAGCCGAAGGCAGAGGCTTAACCCACTGAGCCACCCAGGTGCCCGACCAAAGTGATTCTTTTTTTTTTTTTAAAGATTTTATTTATTTATTTGACAGAGATCACAAGTAGGCAGAGAGGCAGGCAGAGAGAGAGGGAAGGAAGCAGGCTCCCTGCAGAGCAGAGAGCTGGACTTGGGGCTCGATCCCAGCACCCTAAGACCATGACTTGAGCCAAAGGCAGATGCCTAATCACTGAGCCACCCAGGTGCCCCTTGAAATTGTAAATATTTCTAGGTAAACTTAATTTCTGAGGCTGGCCTGGGCACTATAAGGTGAGCATGAGGGTTCTCTCTAAACTGCCTTGGGAGGGTGCAAAGTGAGGAGGGGTGAAGCTGCCTTACTTTGAGGGGAAGAAATTTTGAGGTCCATGCTCTGTTTCCCTGGGAGTCCTGAGAAAGCCAGAAGTAGAGTGAGGGTGTAGTCAGTTGATGACTTCATAAATTATTCTGTGCATGCTTTTCAGAAGGATTTGAAGTGTTCGTAATTCCCCTTAGTGTGGAATGAGCTCATTTTCCCAAGCAGCCCTGGGATCCTGGGATTGTATCAGTAATCCTTGAAGAGCATTAATAGCTGCAAAGGGGGTACCTGGGTGGCTCAGTTGTTAAGCATCTGCCTTTGGCTTAGGTCTTGATCCTAGAGTCCTGGGATTGAGTTCCACATCGGGCTCCCTGCTCAGTAGGAAGCCAGCTTCTCCCTCTCCCACTCCCCCTGCTTGTGTTCCTTCTCTCTCTGGTGTCTCTATCTATTAAATAAATAAAATCTTCAAAGGGTGCCTGGGTGGCTCAGTGGGTTAAGCCGCTGCCTTCGGCTCAGGTCATGATCCCAGGGTCCTGGGACGGAGCCCCACATCGGGCTCTCCTTGGCGGAGAGCCTGCTTCCTCCTCTCTCTCTCTGCCTGCTTCTCTGCCTACTTGTGATCTCTCTCCGTCAAATCAATAAATAAAATCTTTAAAATAAATAAAATCTTCAAAAAACAAAAAAGGCTGCAAAGAGCTATTGGCCACCTTGGTCCCTTGCTCCCTCTTTTAAAGACTCAGCCCTACCCTGGGGTTTGGGACCACCACCGTTTTTTTTTTTATGCTTTTGAACCAAGTTGGGGGAGTAACTTTTAGAGGCTCCCCATCTGCTCCCTATCGTTGCCAGCCCTTGTCTGATTTTGAAGATGCCGCCCATGACCACCCCCTCCTTGATTTGTATTTGGGGTCATGTCCTGTTTCCTCACTTGCCCTAGAATTGAGATGCTTTGCCTTTCCGACTGACATACCATTCTAGTCTTTTGAAAGAGTTCATTCATTCATTCAAAAAGGTTTATTGTTTTGATAATTCCTTATATGTAGCATGGGTTAGACACTGCGCTCAATGCTGCCCAGTCCTGATGGAGCTTATCTTTCCAGCAAGGGAAACAATAAATGAGCAGGTCATTGTAATTCAGGTGATAGATTATAATCCCAATTTAAAGGAGTGAGTAGAGGATGTTTGGTATTGGAGCACCTGGTAGGCCATGCTAATTCTGTGGGGCTGGGACTTCAGAGAGGAGGGGAAGGTTAAACTGGGGTTCGAGAGATGAGTATACAAGTTAACTAGGCAGAACAACTTAGAAGAGACTGGGAGAAATTTCTCTTACTTCTTCGGGCTTCTGCTGTCTGTGTTGAATCTTGGTGCTTGGCCATCATATTGTGTTGCTCCCAAAGCATCGAGTTGGCCTATAGATTAATATCTTCAGGATGAGGTCCACACAGGTGGACTTTTTCCATAAATAGCTGCATGGGTCTCTTTGGTCTTTTGGCCTTAGCCAACCCCATTTTGTTTCTCCAGCGCTGCTTAAGATAGCATATCATAGCTACGCCTTGTGCTCCTGGACAAAGGGGCATCTGGAACTCCTCAGAAATTGCACTCATTAAGTGTCCTTTAGGGTGTGGCAAGAAGGCAATCTCAATCTTCTTTCATTTTTATTTATTTATTTATTTTTTAAGATTTTATTTATTTGACAGAGATCACAAGTAGGCAGAGTCATCCTCTCCAACACATGTTTCCTGTCTTGCTAATTTTGGCCATTCTAACTGGTGTAAGGTGATATCTCAATGTGGTTTTAATTGGAATCTCCCTGAGGGCTAGTGATGATGAACATTTTTTCATGTGTCTGATAGCCATTTGTATGTCTTTATTGGAGAAGTGTCTGTCCATATCTTCTGCCCATTTTTTGATATGATTGTCTGTTTTGTGTGTGTTGAGTTTGAGGAGTTCATTATAGATCCTGGATATCAACCTTTTGTCTGTACTGTCATTTGCAAATATCTTCTCCCATTCCGTGGGTTGCCTCTTTGTTTTCTTGACTGTTTCCTTTGCTGTGCAGAAGCTTTTGATTTTGATGAAGTCCCAAAAGTTCATCTTCGCTTTTGTCTCCTTTGCCTTTGGAGACATACCTTGAGAGAACTTGCTGTGGCTGATATCGAAGAGATTACTGCCTATGTTTTCCTCTAGGATTCTGATGGATTCCTGTCTCACGTTGAGGTCTTTTATCCATTTTGAGTTTATCTTTGTGTACAGTGTAAGAAAATGGTCGAGTTTCATTCTTCTACATATAGCTGCTCAGTTTTCCCAGCACCATTTATTGAAGAGACTGTCTTTTTTCCACTGTATATTTTTTCCTTTTTTGTTGAAGATTATTTGACCATAGAGTTGAGGGTCCATATCTGGGTTCTCTACTCTGTTCCACTGGTCTATGTGTCTGTTTTTATGCCAGTCCCATGCTGTCTTGGTGATCACAGCTTTGTAGTAAAGCTTGAAATCAGGTAACGTGATGCCCCCAGTTTTATTTTTGTTTTTCAACATTTCCTTAGCGATTCGGGGTCTCTTCTGATTCCATACAAATTTTAGGATTATTTGCTCCAGCTCTTTGAAGAATTTCATGCTCTTGGATTGGAAGAATAAACATTGTTAAAATGTTTATACTGTCTAGCGCAATCTATACTTTTAATGCTATTCCGATCAAAATTCCACCGGTATCCCTCAATCTTTTTTTAAAGATCTTATTATTTATTAGCTCTAGAGAGCAGGGGAGGAGTAAAGGGGGAAGCAGGCTCCCCATTGAGCAGGGAGCTCGGCATGGGGACTGGATCCCAGGACTCCCAAGATCATGACCTGAGCCGAAGGCAGGTGCTTAACAGACTGAGCCACCCAGGTGCCCCATGGAGGCCGTCTCTAGATGTGTCAAACTGGTGGTGGCGTAGGGAGTTACTGTAGTCACTGTGTGCACCAGAGCCCGGCTGGAAGGGATCCTTAAGATGGATTTGAGGAGGAGGTAATGGCAGAAGGTCATGGGCTCGGGCATGGGAATTGAGTTGGCAGGATGCTGGCAGGAAGCAAGGCAAAGGCCAGCTGATGCTAGCAGGTGTGGATCACAATGGCCAAGAAAGAGAAAGGAAGGAGTTGGATTAGTGGCAAATGCAGGATTGTGAGCGGCAATCAAGTCCAAATTCTTTCCTGGAGCCATCAGCTCAACGTGAAATGTTTTGAATTATAAACTGGAACAGACAGATGATGAACTGGCAGCCAAGTCGTCCGGAAGCCAAGGTTGGTTGTTACTAGGGAAACAAGACGTACAAAGAGGTGAGGTGTTTTGAGGCAACGCTAGGGGTTCGGCAGTGCATTTGAAGTGTTGGTTTTCTTTCTTTTTTTTTTTTTTTTTTAAAGATTTTATTTACTTATTTGACAGAGAGAGAGAGATCCCAAGTAGGCAGAGAGGCAGGCAGAGAGAAAGGGGGAAGCAGGCACCCCGCTGAGTGGAGAGCCCGATGCGGGGCTCAATCCCAGGACCCCGAGATCATGACCTGAGCCGAAGGCAGAGGCTTTAACCCACTGAGCCACCCAGGTGTCCCTGATCTGTGTTCTTTATTTTAACCCTTTGAATCAGTAAGTAGCAGCATCGCATTGTGGTTCCAATTTGCCCCGGTTTTCTTTTTTTCTTTTTTCTTTTCTTTTTTTTTTAATAGAGATCTCTTAGGGTGTCTTCCATCGAGTTTAGGGTCTTGGGAGGTGAGGGTGCCCTTGTCTGGGATGAACTTGACCCTCCTTTTTGCCTGGCTTGAAGTTCTGCTTCCAAAAGAAGGTGGATTTGATTCTAAGGACCTTATTTGAGTGTCTCACTGGAAGAGTCCTTTTGTGAAACATTCAGCCCTAATCTTTTTCATGTGCATAGCTTGACATTAGGATTTCTAAGGACAGGAAATCCGGAAACAGTAATTCCCAAAAGGCAGATTGATGCTCTCCATGATTAAGCCTTCCTTCAGGGTTTCCACAAAATGTGGAAAAATGAGATCAATATGCAGAGAGGCTTTTTGGGGGGCAGGGGGCAGGGTGAGATTTATCCGTATTGATATTATGTAATTCAAGGACATTATGTTTTCACCTTGAAATAATTGTATGTGTCTATCCTCAAATATGGAAGTATAGTTTAAAGGAAAAAATTACCCCTGATAAACGATTAACTATTTCCACTATCTTGAAACTCTACTGATGGGTCCCTCTTCAATAATACCTTTGATGAGGGAGTAGGAGGCTGGCTGAGGACAGAGCCAAAGCTGGCATCTTGCAACCCCTCTCCACCTGTTCCCCTCGGTAATCTGTGTAGCATTCCTTAGGCACCCCTGACTGCCATAAAACGATAAATAGTTAAAGTAGGAGATATGTAATAAAGATTTAAGGAATGGGAATACATTTTGTTGAAGGTAAGGGAAGGTAATTTTATCCTAAATGAGATGGTTGTCCGGAAGGAAATGGCTTGGGACAAAACCTGAATGCAAAGGAAAGTTGTAGAAGGTTTGTGAAGGGAAATCTTCAGAAAAGGAATTTTAGCTATGGTCAAGATCTGACTGAATGAATGGGTTTTAAAGGTACATTGGTATAAGACTAAAATTGTCTCTGTTCAAAGTACAAGGTTTTTCTTAGATTAATTGATCTGCTGTTAAGAAAATGTAAATGGTTTTCTCTTTGCCTGACCAGAAAACCCAGTTCCTATGTTTTGTTTTATCAGGTGTTTAACATCCCTAATTATATTTAGGCATGTGCTTTAAAACTCTATAAGATTTTAGCAAATGTTGACAAGATTTAAGTTGTAAATCTCTTTAACTCAGGCTTTTTCTTGGTCTGCGAAGTTGCTCATGAAGTACTACTGAACCAATGATAAACCTTGGGTTACTGTTTGGGAAAATACTATAACTATTATAGAGATTCTATGCATTTCCTAAAGTTTTAATGTTTTGAGATATCATCGCTTGATATTGTAATTATGGAAATGTTATGTGTCGCAGAAGTAACCTGATTTCCTTGCAGCTAAATTGTTAACTCCTGTCTCTTCAGCTCTAACCATACCCATTCCAAGTTTTTGTCATTTATAATTGTTTTAATTCTCTTGTAAAATGAGTTTTATCTTAAAGGAGATTCATATAAAGGACTTTCAGGACAAATACAGATATTTGATATACTTGAAAATCCTAAAACTTGAAATGGGTAAGAATTTCCAAAACTAACTAACTAAAGCTGCATTCACCAGAATTAGTAACATGGAACTAAATGAACTAAAAGATTATAGTGTTGTGTCTCTTAATGTTTTGTCTTATTTTAGACATTGCTGGTTCTTTAATGTTTGCTCCTCCAGACTAGGGATACTTTTTCTTAAGCTATCTGTAACTTACAGAGATGTAAAAGTATTGATTTGTAAAAGTGCTCAAAGCATTCAACTTTTCTCTCTATCTGAACCCTCAAACCAAAAGGTCTCAGTAAGTATTCTTTTCTTCCATGGCAATCAGTCATTTGCATAAGTTCAGTAAGAATCTGTTCTCCTTGTTACAGGACACCATTGGAAACTGGTTATTTTACCAAGGCTTTGACTGGGATGTCATGTTTGAAAAGACTCAGATATGACCAGACAGCTTTAAGGAACTAAGGTTGACTTTATGAAACCTGGAGCCATAAAGCCCCTTGGGACTGTTGGCCTTATACCTTGCTTACAGAGTTCCCAGCAGCCTCACCAAGTGAGTAAAGAATGTCACTCCTTGGTAGGTACAGAGTCTCAGAAGAGGAGCTCGCCCAAATTGACAGGTATTGCAGGCATGCCTGATGGCAAATACGTGGCTTGGCTTCTGGCCCAGAGAGGCTACTAAAAGTTCAACCTAGAGATTCCTTATAAAAAGTTCCAGCAAAGCAGATTCTAAAAGATCTATTTGATCACACTCAACTGTTCTTGCTGAGCTTATGTAAATAATAGGCCAAGTTTGTTAAAACTGGACTTGTTTCTCAAGTGAATTAGCCCTGATTTGGCTATCTCTGGAAATGAGGGTTATTTTAGAGAGAAAAATTATGTTTTAGTAACACATTTATGGGTGTTAAATTCTAGATTCGATTGTCTTTATTTTTATTTTTTTTTTTAAAGATTTTATTTATTTATTTGACAGAGAGAGATCACAAGTAGGCAGAGAGGCAGGCAGAGAGAGAGGAAGGGAAGCAGGCTCCCTGCTGAGCAGAGAGCCCGACGCGGGACTCGATCCCAGCACCCTGAGATCATGACCTGAGCCGAAGGCAGCGGCCTAACCCACTGAGCCACCCAGGCGCCCGTAGATTCGATTGTCTTTAAATGTTTGTTTATCTAAGCTAGACAATTTGAGGTAGACTCAGAGGAGTTGCATAATAGCTTCTTTAGTTGATCTTATTATTTTGTGGGGATATTAGCAGAACCCCGTGGCACATGATTAAACAACTGGAAAAATAGGATTGATTCCCCTACAATTGTATAACTTAACACCTTGTGTGTGGCTGGGATAATGAAATTACCTAAAAGCCAGAATACCACACTCCATAGGTTTAACTATGGACTTGTGGAGATAATGGATGACCCCACTTTATTTATGATTGGATTGGATGATACATGGGGGACTCCCCTTACCTCTTGACAAGTTTTCTCCCACTTGCCAGTGATCCTCTGTATTCAGGATATTGTTAAGCCTGGACCACTCAAAGGGCTTCTTATTGGTTTTATCCCTTAGTCATATTTATCCTAGAGGCCACTTCTGTTGAGGTGCAATTGCAAACAGATGCTTTAGCGAAACCTAGAACAGCCCTCCTCATAAAAAGAGCCTTAAAGCTCACTATGGGACAGTCCCTGACTGTAATGACTTCACATCAGGTCCAGATTTGTTTTAGAAGCCAAAGGCCACCAGTGAATGATGTAGGCCGACTAATTAAATATTGGGCCATACTTACAGATATGCCAGAAATAATACTTAAAACTTGTCAAACTTTAAACCTAGTTACCTTTATGCCTGAACCTGACCACTGTACCTCTTTCTCTATAGAGCAAAAATGTTCAGAGGTTATTGATCTTGCTTACTCTATATGGCCAGATTTAAGATGCCCCTGTTAAAAATACGAATGACAGTTGGTTTTCTGATGACAGTAGTTTTCATCGAAAGAATAAGAAAAGCTAGGTATGCCATAGTGCTCACTAGCACTTTGCAATTGCCAAAGTCTAAGATAAACATTAACACTGACTCCAAATATGCTTTCCCGGTACTACATGCCCATGGAGCTATTTGGAAGGAAAGGGGATTGCTATCAAGCCATAACTCCCCAATCAAATATGGGCCTAAGTTCCAAAACCCTCCTTATCGCTATACTGAAGATGGTATATATCAGATCTGGGATACATATTTGTGGCTTACACCCACGATTGGATGGCTCAGTCAAAAGGCAGTTTTATGTTGGGAACAAAAGAATCATACGTATGATACTTGGGCAAATAACACACGATATCTAGGATGGCTATCACTAGAAATGTGTTCCCAAGTAGTAGTACTCCAGGCTACTGACTGGTTTGCTACTGATTGGGTAAGGTGACCTGGCATCAGATGGCCAGCTCCAAATGGAACCCACTGGATATGTGGAACTAACCTGTGGCCCTGCCTTCCTCCAGGGTGGATAAGTCACCGTACCTTAGGATTTGCCTGGATTCATGGGCACATTACTAAAACCATCACCACTCCAGCTAATCTCCCCAATTTAAAGCAAAGATGGACATGATCTGTTTTTAAATGGGATGGTCACCTAGCATCCACTTTTGTTCCATCTGCAGGACTAGAGGATGTCATGTGGCATGTAGAAAAGCCCTTAATAAATACACTACAAAGGCACTCAATGATTCACTAAATAGCATCTCCCTACTTAATACCGAAGTCTCACAGATATGCAAGGCAGTCCAGAAAATAGGGTGGCCTTAGATGTCCTGACAGCAGCACAGGGTGGCACATGTTCAGTTATCAAGACAGAATGTTGCATATACATCCCAGACTATCACAGAAATGTCACAGGATTAATAAAGGATATGAATGTCCAGATTAAGGCTCTACAAGATCCCTCTCTCTCTCTTAGTGATTGGTTAAGTTCCTGGTTTGGAGGAGGGCTATGGCCAAATCTCCTTTTCGGGCTTCTCATTCTTATCGCCTTATTAATCTTAATATGTTGCTTGCTGCCTCCACCTTTCGTAACTTCCTTATACGTTCCTACCCTGATCAATATTGACCCGAGCAGGTAGGGACAGCTCTACGCCCCTATTCAGCAGGAAGAAGTTACAGAAGATGAGACCTTCCACCTTCAACCACCTTAAAGATTTAAGGGTCAAAATTGTTCAGGGGGGAATGATGAGGGAGTAGGAGGCTGGCTGAGGACAGAGCAAAAGCTGGCACCTTGCACCCCCTCTCCACCCGCTCCCCTCCATAATATGTGTAGCATTCCTCAGGCACCCCTGACTGCCATAAAACGATAAATAGTTAACTTGCAGAGATCACAATCCTGCAGAACAGGAATCTCCCTTGCTCTACAGATGCCCTAGAGATCTAAACAGGGAGGTGACCTTATCAATAGCACAAATTTCCAGAGGCAAATAACTCTCAGTTCCTGAAGCCCTAATGTCTCCCTCCCCACCATAAACTGGAGGAGGCTGAGGTAGAAGGGAATGTAAATGATAGCAGGTTCATAACACCCCACCAAGAATCTCCCAACTATCTTGATGTTAGTGGCTGACCTAAAGATGACATTGATGAAGCCATAAGGGCAAGACCTCCCCACCCCCCGCACCTTGTAGGCCCTCTTTAACGTATGAAAACTCCCCTTGAAACCTCCCTTCTCATCATCTTCCCCCAACCGCAAGGTACATAACATGCCATCCCTCACAACCCGGGGCAGCAGCTCTTTCTGCCCACCGGTCCTGTCCCCGTGCTTTAATGAACCACCATTTTGCACCAAAGATGTGTCAAGAATTCTATCTTGGTCATTGGCTCCGGACCTCATCCCACTGAACCTCACCTAGGTTCTAGAACTTAATCACCTTCATGGCTTCCTCCTGTCCAAGGGGAAAACACTCTCGACTTGTGATACTCATTCTTTACTTTTTCTTTATCATTAGAGCAACCGGGTACGTATTCCTGCATATGTGTATTGTTTGGCTGTGTTTTAATCCTTTGTGTAAATGGAATCCTATTCCATATATTCCTCTTTGATTTGCTTCTTTGACTCAACATTATGTTGGTGAGTTTAATCCATGTTAACGTACATTGCTGTAGTTTATTTCTGTGTAGGAATATAATTCTTTTATTACAGATACTTGGTTTTTTTTCTAGCTGTTTTTATATTACAAGCAAATGCCTTTATAAACATCATTTTTCTTGTCTCTTACTGCGTACATGTGAGGGGTTTCTCTTGCGTATTTTTTTTTACCTGAGTAGTATGGCTGGGTTAAAGGATATGTGGACATTGAACTATACAGAGTAATGCTAATCCATTTTCTAAAGATTCTAGAATTTTCTAAACCCATTTTCTAAAGATTCTAGAATCTTCAAAGGTGTTTAAGAAACACCAAAGCATCATATAGTCAGTATTCCTTTTTTTTTTTTTTTTTTTTGCCAATTTACTGAATATTGGTGGGCATATAATTAGGATTTTAATTTTGTGTGATGCTGACTTACTGTCACGGTTTTTATTGTTTTCCTTCTTCCTAAAAGTCTGTTACATCCTTTTGTTAATTTTCTTTTCCTATGAGGTAGGTTGTTTCATAGTCATTTTTAGGAATGTGTACAAACGTGCAAATACACACATCCATTACTGTATATTGTAGCTGTCTTTCACATTGTGCTTTTTAAATTTGCTTTATGGTATCTCAATGAATGAGAGTTCTTAATTTAGGCAGATTTACCAGTTTTTTCCTGTATGACTTGTACTTTATGTTTTAAGAAGCCTTTCCTTACTGAGATGTTCTAAAAATAACCTCCTTTTTTGTGTAATAATTTCTCTGATTTTTATCTTTCGCTTTTGAATGTTTAATCCACAGGGGGACTTGTTTTTTTGTGTGTATGGTTTGAGTAAAATTCAGATGATTATTTTATTTTCCAAATGCATAACACTTTGTTCTAGTACTCATGTTTAAAAAGTCTCTCCACTTCTGAGGGGCGCCTGGCTAGCTCATTCGGTAGCGCTTGTGATTCTTGATCTTGGGGAACCTTCGCAACCCCACGTTGACTTAAAAAAATTCCATCCATTCCCTTATTCATCTGCATTAACCCCAAGTCCCGGGTCATCTGCCCATATCTGCACAGGTCTGTTTCTGAGCTTTTTGTTATGTCCCATTGGTCTCTTGGCCTGTCCCTTTACCCTATTTACCAAGATCTTAATGACTAGCTCCATGACAACTCTTGATCTCGGATAGGGAAACGTCCTTCGCTCATTCTTTCTCATCATGTGTGTCTATTTCTGGTCCTTTGTACTTCCTTATTAATCTTAGAATTAGCTTGCCAAGTTTCACAAAAGAGAGCAATGTTGGGTTTTTGATTTGGATGTTACTAAAAGCCCTTAAGAGTTTGAAAAAAAAAAAACACTAATAAAGGGGGGCCTTGAGAAAGAAGGCAGTGGTGTATACAGTACATTCTTCTAGGAGTCTTAGCTAGTGCGAAGGTTTCCTTCTAAAAAAAAGAAAAAAACACCCTGAAACCTCATCCCTGCTTGACTTCACTTAGCGCCTTTATCTTTTTAATTAAAAACCTTTATAGGGGGGCGCCTGGGTGGCTTAATGGGTTAAGCCTCTGTCATGGACTCAGGTCATGATCTCAGGGTCCTGGGATCAAGCCCCTCACTCTCTGCCTGCCTCTCTGCCTACTTGTGATTTCTCTCTCTGTCAAATAAATAAAACCTAAAAAGAACCACCTTTTTTAGGGGTGGGTAAAGTTGACAACCTAGTTGTTACATTGATTTCAGGGGTACAGCGTGGTGAGCGATTCAACTTCTCTCCCAGCTCTGCTGGGCTCTGCTCACCACAGGGGAGCTAGAGTCTAGAGGTGAGCCCAACTTCTTAATTTTTTTAGATGTAAAAAGGCCTTTATCATTCTTTTTGAACAATAATATTTGAGCCATATGCGAGGTCATCAAATGGGCTGCTTGCTCGCTCAAGAATCTGTAAAAGCTGAAGAAAAAAAAGTAGCAGTTTTTATTTTTATCACCACGGTAATAGTTCCAGTGGAAGAAATTTAACAAAACAAAACAAAACAGAGATAGTCCAGTTACTACTTCTACCTCAAAAAATTGGAAACATCACGAAAAAGAAATGTATGTAGGCTATGAGCCAGTGAAAGCTTTCTTCCTGGAACTCATCCATAGTTGGTTCTCAGTAAATGCCTTGCTTTTAATTGTGACACCATGAAAGTTATTTTGTTTCATCAGATTCTCAACTCAAATTGATCATATTTTCATTAGTCTGTTTACTGAGGAAAATCCCATCATACTTGACATTATTTCAGATTCATCCATAATCCTCTATTATGTTCTATTTTTTGATTGAGCTGAAGTATTCATCAACAGAAAGGTTTCTGGTATACATCACTCGGCATCTGAAATACATTTCGCATAAAGGGGAAAAGCCCATCTTGGGTCATCTCGTTGTTTGAGTGTCGCACCATTTCATTAATAAAGAATAGCACAGCCTAAGGAGAACATCAATAAATAAAATCTAATATACTTGTCTTCAAGTTAGAGAAGTTGAGGTTTTTCTCTTACTTAATATTTATAAAACCTGAGTTTCTGGTTCAGGAAAGTACTCTTTCATTTGCAAATAAACAAAAGCTAGAATTTGCTGGGCTGCCCCACCTTTTTTGGCAGAACTAGTTTGCAGAGCAGTTGAGTTAACATATCAGAAACATATGTATTTATCCTGTGCTGGCTTTAAGCATGGAAGACAAGAAAAGCTTCTTAAATGCTATTGGGGAATGGACTCCGCTGTCTGTAACAACGTCGCTTTTCTACTTTCTATGCCTACCCACAGAAAGGATCCTGGCACTCAAAGCCCTGTCCTCCTGAGCTTGTTGTCCTTTAAGGAAGTGGTTTGCAGACCTTCTGATTGATGAGATCTGTCAACTTCCTATGTCAGAATGAAGATGGAGAGAAACTAACATGGGTTGCCAGTTTTTGGAGACTATTACTAATTGCCCTCATTTTTTTTTTAATACATAAATGATGTTATAACATGAACTTAAAGTATTAAAGACATAATTTCAGACTAAACCTAGTCCTTTAAATAAATATAGATGGAGGAAAAACCCAATATATACATTTCTGCTTTGAGTATCAGGTGAGGTTAGGCAACTAGTTCAACTTTCCTTTCGAAAACAAGTAAATCTTGTACAAAATTATCTCAGAAAAGTCCCCTTAAATTCATCAGTGGCTAGCAAAAGAGTATTTTTCAGGCCAAAAGGTGTACATTAGGAGTCAGATCCTGGAATGGAAAGCCTTCACCCTGAAAGGAGCTGTTCTCGAACAGAGGAACCTGGAGGTGTGCCTGGGTGGCTCATTGGGTTAAAGCCTCTCCCTTCAGCTTGGGTCATGATCCCAGGGTCCTGGGGTGGAGCCCCGCATCGGGCTCTCTGCTCAGCGGGGAGCCTGCTTCCCTTCCTCTCTCTCTGCCTCTCTGCCTACTTATGATCTCTGTCTGTCAAATAAATAAATAAATAATCTTAAAAGAGTCTGGAGAATGGGGTCTCCATCTCCAGGAATGCTTTCTGCCTCGTAGTTTGTTTTGCTGGATAGAAATATAACTACAGCCTCTTAATCTTGGGTGGAATTGGTCTGCTATGGTTTTTTTCCTCTTCTTTTTTCTTTTTTTTTTTTTTATCATCACCCTTTCTAGATTCATGTGGTTCACACATGTTTCTCGTGAGCAGCATAGAATTGGAATTTCTTACTTTCCTAGTCTGCCCATGTTTGCCTTTTAACTGGAACACTGAGATCACTTACCTTTATTATGATGATTGTTAGAGTTGAATGTACATCTATCCTCTGGTCTTGTGCTATCACAGCCTGCTTGGAACTTTGACTGTGGGAGTCAAAATAAAAACCAGTATCTTACCGAACCTTGGTTGATTCTTGAGCCAAAAAGGAGGTCATTTGATAACTCCTTGGTAAGCCACGCTTGTCCAAAGAAGAATGATAAGGAATTTTTGAGCATAAATACAACCTCTTGAGCCTAGACTCCCAACTGGTGGATTAGGAAAAACACAAATGCGGAGGCAAAAGTCCAGCCTCCTGACCGGAGGAGTCATTCTTTGAAGGAAACTTTTGTACCTATGGAGTATTTGTATTTTGTAGCAGAATGTGCTGTGCACTATTTTTTTTTTTCTATAAGTGGCCTGTTGTGCCTTGTGTCCCTTTACTATTTTGTCTCCAAGCATGAATAATCGTTGATACTAAAGGCACCTGTGTTGTTTGATATCAAAGCCAGTGGTTTTTGTCAGGAAAGACAATAATAAGGACTCTTTTTTTTCCTGGTTTGGATGAATATTTTGTGTATTTTTTTGAGTACTTTTACTCTTTTATATTTGTGAACACAGAATTATTACAACTTTGAGACAGTGGCTTCGATAAGTAATGTGGGATGCAAGAAGTCATGCTTTTAATCTTTCTAATGGGAAAAAAATTCCTTATTTTTCTTTTAAATTAATTGAATTTAAAGAGCATTCAGATATAATTAGGTGAATCATTCCTTCATGCTTCTTTTCTATGTTGAAGACAACTGGTTAATCACTAAGTCCAGTGCGTACCACCCCCATGCTATGGAATTCCAAAAATGTTGGTTCTAATGCACAGAATAGTGAATATAGACAAAAGTGGTATATCATAATCTTCAAACTTAAGAGAGGAATGATAATCCTGTGATGTGATAGAGGTGTGAATTATTGCTCCATTGGCACTTATATTACAGTATCTAAGTGTATCAAGTCAACGTGTTGTACAGTTTAAATTTTCATGAGGTTATGTCGATTGAAAAACTCTACTTGTGACATGATTCTGAGAACCCTAACGCATCCTGCATTGAAAATAATGGTATAGGGGCGCCTGGGTGGCTCAGTGGGTTAATCCTCTGCCTTCGACTCAGGTCATGATCTCGGGGTCCTGGGATCAAGCCCCTCACTCTCTGCCTGCCTCTCTGCCTACTTGTGATTTCTCTCTCTGTCAAATAAATAAATAAAACCTAAAAAGAACCACCTTTTTCCAGAGACAGAGAGGCAGGCAGAGAGAGAGAGGGGGAAGCAGACTCCCTGCTGAGCAGGGAGCCTGATGTGGGGCTTGGTCCTAGGACCCCAAGATCATGACCTGAGCCAAAGGCAGATGCCCAACATAATGTTCATGGAGGACGAGAAGGGCCTGCCCACTAAAATCGCCCTTCAGATTCAGTGGAAGCTTGGTGACATTGGTCATGTTCTTAATATCATAAGGGGAATGGGCAAGGAGGAAAATGGGGGAGGGGGAGAGCTGGGGTTGTAGAGGGGATGGTGCAAGTTCGGGGCTTCTTAGGAAACTGGATGAATCGAAGTGTCAGATTGGCTGATACAACTTCTGTAGTATTGTAGTAAATGCCTAAATACCAACTTCGTGTTCCTGCTCTGTTGATAGCAATAAGTGCAGGGACAATTAATTGCCAAAATGAAGCCCTGACTGCATTAGTTGTAGAGCTGAGAACAGGTTCTAACGTGGGATGGTGAACCGTCCCGTTTCTTGGTTTGGATTATGTTAAGAATGATGGTTGCCTTAACTTTGGTGGAAGGTTTTCATGAACAAGCAGGAAGCAGGTGGAAATTCAATTAACGGAGCATTGTCATGCCTGTAGCAGTGTTGCTAGGGTATGCTCAGAAGATCCTACAATAAACACATTTTTAAAATCCAAGTTGCAAATCTGAGATCAGAATAGATACTGGAATGAACTGTGTGGGCTTATAAGACCAGAGTTCAGGGATGGGTGGCACATGGGGTCTATTTTGTGTGTTAAGAGAGTGCATACCCAATTCATACATTTAGGCAGGGACAGCTGTATAGTCCCTGCCTTAGAAATTTTGAAATCATTCCCTAATAGCAGTGATTAGCTCCAGCTGAAGTGGGCATTTGGCTTTATGAACAGTCATTTTCAGATTGAGGTGGGCTTTCTTTCTGCAGGAACATTTAGCCAGAGCTTTTGAAAAGGGGATCATTTAGTCTTTCTTTAAAATGTCAAGGAACCTACTACTTAAATGGGCCTAAGTGACCTGGGCTGTGTTCCTCCAGGCCACGGAGAGGATAAATCTGTGACAACGCCATGTATTATGGAATTGCTGGAAGGCAAAGAAAATAGGAGACGTGTACAGAGCTCTTCCATGTCCCTTTAATGGAGAGTTCACTATGACCTCACTGTTCTAGCCCCCTGCAGAAGGAAAAGCTCCGATGTCCACCTGTGTCCGAGCTGGAAGCAGGTGGTACATGCAAAAGGAGTGATTGAAGGGAATTGAATCAAGGGCCTTATAAAGAGCATGGGCAGAATTCATGAGAACAAATAAGGGTTGGTGAAGCACCCCCAAGGGGCTGCTGCTGCTGCTTCTAGTTCTGAAGGCCTTTGGGGAGGAGCTCATTGTGGAAAACTCTGCGAGTGTGGTAATTGCTGGAAAGAGCCACCCAACCAGGATTGTGGCCTGTGATGGGGACCATAGCCTTTGCTACCCCACTGCCTGGCAGGAGGACAGCCAGGTCTCCTGGGGGGCACTCCCATTGGCCATACTCATCAGGAGAGCTCTTTGGATGCAGTCCATCAAGGATAGCCTGTTGGTGAAGAGGGAGGGAGAGAAGGGTGGAGAATGCAACTATCTGGTTGGCCAAACCAATGTGTTTGGTTAATGGTTGTGTTAACATTTGTTTAAATGTGTTTCCTTAAGGGTTGTGAAGGAGTGGGGATGGCATGATTTCTTCCCCCTTCTACCCAAGAGATAGGTAACTCTTCATTTCCGGCAGTGGATGCCCCTGTGGGGCCCCAAAAAGCGCCATGAGTAAATAATGTTCTTCTGTCTTAAATGGCTCAGTTGAGAAGGGCCTAGAACTTAGGGAGAGGTGGAGACCTGGGGGTCCTGGTTTCTCATGGGTGACCAGTGGATTCTGGGCCACTGTTGATCATTCTACCTTCTGTTTCATTTTGTACTGGACATTAAGAGATCACTGTCTACAGGGGAAAGAAAAGAATACTTCCCATGGAGTTGAAGAAAATCATGTTTATCATGGAGAAATAACTCCCTTTGGAAGATAGTTAAAAAATAGAAGGGTAGACAGTGGCTTTAATTCTCCCTTCCTTTTAATTCTCCCTTCCTTTCTTATCCTTCACACTTCTCTCTTAACTATCCTCTGCTCTCCTTGACTGCTGCTATTCAATAATGACATTAAGCTCAAACGAACTTTATATTGTCCTATTATGAAACCCTTCTATGTGAGAAACTGCAGTTCTATTGAGCCAAATGTTTCTGACTTGGAAAAAAAAAGTATGTATAATATAAGCTCTACTGATATATTTAATTTACATACTCTACAATTCATCCGTTTGAAGTATATAGCGAAGGGGTGCCTGGCTGGCTCAGTCAGGGGAGCATGCAACTCCCGATCTCCAGGTTGTGAGTTCAAGCCCCATGTTGGGCGTCGAGATTACTTAAAGAGAAAATCTCAAAAAAAAAAAGTGTACAACTAAATGGCTTTTGGTCTATTCGCATAGTTAGGCGACCGCCATGATGAGCTAATTTCAGAGCATTCAACAGCATTCCACAGTGTACTTTGTCTAACCATTCATCACTGAATGGACTTTTGGGTTGTTTCCACTTTCTGGCTGTTAGGAAGTACTGCTGTGAACATTGCCATGCAAGTTTTAGTGGGGACGTAGGTCTTTATTTCTCTTGGGTATGTACCTGGTAGAGAGATGACTGGATCATATGGTAACTGTAGGTTGGATCTTTTGAGAGACTGCCAAACGGCTACTGGCTTTTCCATATTGTCGCTAACACTTACTGTCGTCTTTTAGATGGAAGTTACTCTAGTGGGGTGCGAAGTGGTTCTGCCTTGTGGTTTTGACTTATATTTCCCTGACAGCTAATGATGAGGAGCATCTTTTCATGTGTTTATTGGCTGTTTGTGTGTCTTCTGGGTAAAATATGTCTGGATATTTCAGCCATTTTTTAGATTGTGGTATTGAGTTTTTTGTTACTGAATTGTAATAGACGTTGATTCTAATGCAAGTCCTTCCTCAACCAAAGGATTTGCAAATATCTTCTTCTATTCTCTTAGTCGTAGTTTCACTTCCTTAATGGTGTTGTATGATGCAAAAACTTTTATGTAGAAGAAATCAGATTTGTTGATCTTTTCTTTTTAAAAAAAATACTTATTTATTTGATAGTTAGAACACAAGTAGCAGAGAGGCAGGCAGAGGGAAAAACGGGCTCTCTGCCAAGCAGGAAACCCAGTGCAGGACCTGACCCCAGTACCCTGGGATCAGGACCCAAGCTGAACCAACCGTTCAGCTGCTTAACCGACTGAGCCACCCGGCGCCCCCATCTTTTTTTTCTTTCATTGCTTGTGCTATTGGTGTCCTATCTAAGGAAATCCTGCCAAATTCAAGGTCCTGTGTATTCACTCCTGTTTTCTTTGAGAATTTTTTAGTTTGGGCTCTAATGTATAGATTTTTGATTCATTTTGAGTGAAGTTGTATGTGTGTGGTGTGAAGAGACTTGGGTCTGACTTTGTGTGTGGATATCCATTTGTATCAAACAGCTCTATCTGGTTTTGTAGACTTCATCAAACATGTCAGTACTGGGGTGCCTGGGTGGCTCAGTCCATTGAGCAACTGACTTTTGTTTCAGCTCAGGTCTTGATCTCGGGGGTCCTGGGATCCAGCCCCACATCAGGCTCCATACTCAGCGGGGAGTCTGCTCCTCCCTCTCCCTCCGTTCCTCCCCCTGCTCATGCTCTCTCTTAAATAAATAAATAAAATCTTGAAAAAAATATGCCTGTAGAATATACAGGGAGTTGGGCAGAGGGCTGTTTCTCACAAAAGAACTCATTTCAGGAGGGTTGGTGTGCAGTATTCAGACTGCATGGCAGTAAATAGTTCCAGTCGGTGTCTGTGTTCTGCCTCTTGGAAGATAAAGCAATCAAGATGAGGCTGAGTTTGATGGCATGAAAGGGTTAATATTATCTGCAATATACTTGTACCCAGACAATAATTACTCAGTCACAAATACCCTGACTGTAGAAGTTGACCTGTGATGCAACCAGATGTAGATGGTTTCGAGAAGTCTGAAAAAAACAAAAATAACTGAAAAAACACCCACAATGATGGGGCACCTGGCTGGCTCAGTCAGAGAGCATGTGACTCTTGATCCTCAGGGGTCCCGAGTTCAAGCCCTGTGTTGGGTGTAGAGATTACTTAAATAAAAACTTTAAAAAAAAACCCACAATGAGTTTTGGTTTGGGGCAAGAGCTATAAATCCCCATATTTAAATGGAAAATTCTAACTCCCATGTTATGAGGAAGAGAAAGTCAAGTATTGACTTGTTAGTCTGAAGGGGACTCAAGACCTTTCTAGTTGGGTTATAGGCTTGAAAAATTATATGCTGCTCAGCTAAAAAAGAAGCATCTTTTTTTCACTGAAGACAACGAATGTATATGGCAATGAAAAGATATTTGTAATGGTGAGTAAAATGACCTACAATGTTTATATTCATCTTTCCCCCAAGAGTTATCCTGATTTTATTCCCTTCATTCCTTGAAGACTTTTCCTTTTTTTTTTTTTAAGATTTTATTTATTTGGGAGAGTGAGCGAGCCGGGGATAGGGACAGAGGAAGAGGGAGAAGCAGACACCCTGCTGAGCGGGGAGACTGACACGGGGCTCCATCCCTGGACCCCTAGATCATGACCTGAGCCCAAGGCAGATGCTTAAGTGACTGAGCCGCCCAGGCACCTCTCCATGAAGACTTTTCCTGCTGAAGTGAAGAAAACCATTTTCCTCAAGCGTGTGGCAGAATCCACCATTTTGCTGTTCCAGTGCCCTGTCTCCTCAAGTGCTAGACAAGGTGTCCGCAGCTGCTGGCTTTGGATAAACATCACGTCCACTGGATACCTAACAGGCTTGGAGGCTCATAGGGTCATCAGTGTTTGGAATCCCCCTCCATTCTCCCATTGGAAATTTCCTTTTCAGGGTTTGAGTATCATTTATCGGAGAAAAACAGATGCAGCTAATGCAATCTATGCAAAGACCTCAAATCTGATGTGATTCTTTACTGCGCTTGTTTACATTCTTCTTGCATAATTAATCTAGCACATTGGGGTCCAAATTAGCATTGTTTTCTACCGCTTAGTCTGATGTTTGGCTAGGTGGTGTTTTCTCCATGCTGTTGCCAGAAACTCCGGCGTTAGTCTTTTCCCCCCCTTTTTAAATTTGGTGAGTCATTCATGTACACCCTAAAATACTCTCCTCCTTTAATTTAGAACCAAAAGATGGAGGCCCTCGTGCAGTATATTTTTAGACAGTGTTGCTTGGATCCTGCGGCTGGCCCAGCCTCAGTGCCCAAGACCTCTAAGTGCAGGTGGCTGTGCTGTTAAAATCAGTTACTGGTGGCTGAGGGATGGTCTCATGGGTCCCTGCATGAGTGGCTTGGGTGGGGATGAAAAACAGAATCACTCTTTTTCTCATGGAGAAGCTGCACAAGATGGGATTGGTCTACTTTCGGTGAACGCAGAATTGAGTCCTCTGCTCAGGCATTCACGTTCATGGAGGGGGGCAGCAATTGGATTTTTCTCCATTCGGATGTGTTTAAAAATGATTAAAAGGACCTTTCACCGTGAGGAAACACATGAGGTCTCCTCATGAGCATTTGGTGAAATGGGTGGGTGGGGCTCACAGATTTAAATGAGTCTTCTCTTATGGGGCCACGTATTCCGAGGAGAGGGGAAAAAAAAAAAAAACAACTCTTCCATTAAAGAGTTACCAACGTTTTGTAAAACAAAGCAAAACAAAAAACAAGATTTTGATAGGATTTTTAATAGAGCTGGTTAAAGCTGCTTAAGAAGACAGACTCTAGGGACGCCTCGATGGCTCAGTGGGTTAAGCCCCAGTCTTTGGCTCAGGTCATGATCTCAGGGTCCTGGGATCGAGCCCTGCATCGGGCTCTCTGCTCAGCGGGGAGCCTGCTTCCCCCCTCTCTTTGCTTGCCTCTGCCTACTAGTGATCTCTCTGTCAAATAATAAATAAAATCTTAAAAAAAAAGTCATACTCTTGACTTGGATAGTTGTGGATGCCATGGAAATTCGTATCTTTAACGAATGTATATTTATTTATTTTTCATAAATATAGTGGATTGTTCGTTGTCTCAGCAGTGGAATCAGTTGGGGGCTTCCTCATTGGCTATTCTGTTTTCCTTAGGGAGGATGCCCAAGACACTGGTAATGCAAGCATGTCCTTCAACTCGAATAGGTACTTTGTTTCTCCATAGAGCGTTTTGCCTGTGGTAATTAATCCCTTCATTTCCAACCCCCTCCAAGTAATGCATATGAAAATGATTAATGATTATACCTTTATTTTTATTTCTTTTGGCACTGCCAGCCCTGACTATTTACAGAAGATCATTATATTTTTATAGATCTTAAGCACATCTGCTGAATCAGCAAAGCAGAGAGTTTCAGCAATTTCACTGATCATAGCTGCGTCTTTTGGATATTGTAAACAACTATTACCGGATCACTTGGGGGCGGGGGAGGGGAAGACCCTGGGTGTTTTAAAGGCGAGCAAACAGAATGGAAGTTTTAAAAAAATATTGCTGTTATAAACTGTAATGAAATGGAGTTTTGCTGCAGCCCCAATTGCCTTATAAGTCCCCCAAACACAATACTTCCCTAAATGAGGTTTCCCTGCTATTTTAGCTTTAAAATGGGAAGCCAGGAGTTGGGAGGGGTGTGAGTAGGATTCTTTTCTGGCGATGCTATTCTTTTTCTTTTGTTTTTAAAGATTTTGTTTTTGGGGTGCCTGGGTGAGTCAGTAGGCTAAGTGTCTGACTCCTAGTTTTGGCTCAGGTCGTGATCTCATGGGTGGTGAGATCCAGCCTCGAGGCCCACTCCACTCTGTGAGGAGTCTGCTTGGGATTCTCTCCCTCTGCCCATTCTCTGCTTTTCCTCTCTCTCAAATAAGTAAATAAAATCTTTAAAATATTTTATTTTATTTTTTAGGTAGTCTCTACACCCAATGTGGGGCTTGAATTTACAACCCCGAGATCAAGAGTCGCATGCTTTCATGATGGAACCAGTCAGATGTTCCCCTTTTGTCTCTTTTCCTCCTTTTTAAAAATATTTTAATTTTATATTATTTATTTATTTATTTTGAGATGGGGAGGGTCAGAGGGAGAGGCAGACTCCCTTCTGAACAGGGAGCCTGATGAGGCACTTGATCCTGGGACTCTAGGATCATCATTTGAGCCAAAGGTGACACTTACTGGACTGAGTCAACCAGGCACCTTCTTTTTTTTTTTTTTTTAAATGTTTTATTTGTTTATTTGAGAGACCATAAACACCAGCAGGCAAAGTAGCAGGCAAGGAGAGGGAGAAGCAGACTCCCTACGGAGCCGGGAGCCCGATACGGGACTCGATCTCAGAATGCCAGGATCGTGACCTGAGCCGAAAGCAGATACTTAATGACTGAGCCACCCAGGCACCTGCATCATCTCTTTTTCTTAAAGCCTATTTTTCTTGGAGGTCTTCAGGCCTTCTCGAGTGCAGGGCCTGGGTCATCAGTTTCCCGGGGCCAGCTTCAGATGCGCGTTGCATTTCAGCTGTGCCGATCCCAGCCCTTCTCATTGCATCTGACAGTGCTGCGCCGCAAACAACCTGTCTTGCCCTGAGAAGCCTCAATGTCCTCTGCCTTTTTGTATCGAAGCACCCAGGACTCCACGTTTTTATTTTTTTTTTTTTACACATTTTAAAAAATCTTATCGATCCCCATTTGGGATTGGCCACTTGGGTGGGATTATGGGTTATTACATACACTAATGTTCAGCTTTTCCTGAAAGGAGTTGTTTTAGCAAGGAGGGTTTGATTTGGTAGACAACGAGCAGGCAGCGTGATTATGTGGGATTATCTTCGGATAATTATCTAAATGCAGGATTCCCTTCCTCAGGTTCCCCCTGTTAAGTTTGGGCTGGGGAAAAAAAATACTCTGATGTAGCAGAGCAACAACCTGCTTGGGCTCTCTTATAGACTCTTCCTCCTGGAAGGGATGTATCTCGGCTTAGAAGGGAAGGGGTGCTAGCAGATGGTCTCTCTCGTCCCTTGGATTTCAGGGAGATGGTTGGTCATAAAGCTTTTGGCTGGACTGGCTCTGGAACCCGTCCAAGTAGGTGGAGTGTGACCTGTATCCCAAGTGTAGACTGTTGAGGGGTAGAAAGTAGAAAGTCACTTAATGGAGATTTAGGTAGGCAGCCGTGCTCCGAAGCTCGGGGAGGGGTAGGGTGCTTTAGAGTGGTGCTGGGGAGCAGGGCCAGTGAGCACCTCGAAGAGACCAGAGCTTGTCTGTTCTTTGCTGTGCCCTCGACCATCCCTGTCTGATGCTGCCTGGCTTTGGACTATAGAGGTTTCTGTAGCCTGAGTGAGGTCAGAGACTGAGATCACCAATTCTATTCCACAATGACGCACTGACAGATGACAAACGTGAGAATGTTCTCTGGGCATCCTGCCTGCCACACAAACGGTGCACCTGAATGTAGGCGCGACTGTTCCCCACCCCCTCCTCGCTCCTTTTCCCTGGGAAGTCTGGCCTGCCTTAGACCGAAGACAATCTGCTGACCTTCTCCCCTGCCCAGTGAAACCCTCAGGCTAATGGGACATTGATCAAAAGGGAGGTGGCATTTTAAGATTCTTACAGAACCACAGAATGCTTCGATCACCAGTCCCTGATGACTAGAAAATTAAAACCGGGGAGTGGCCCCAGTCCATTGGGTGGGGATGAGGTGGGAGGAGGGAACTTGAGACAATCTTTCGGCAACCTCTCTGGTTTTGGTTGCTCCTCTCTGAGTAAATCTCACTTCAGCAAAGCTTTTAAGTATTTCGTAGAAGTAGAAAAGGGGTGAGAGACACAGCCCTGTGCCAGGAAGAAAGCTTAGGGGTACCATTTTTTTTTTTTTAAAGATTTATTTGACAGGGATCACAAGCAGGCAGAGAAGCAGGCAGAGAAGAGGAAGCAGGTTCCCTACTGAGCAGAGAGCCCGATGTGGGACTCGATCCCAGGACCCTGAGATCGCGACCTGAGCCGAAGGCAGAGGGTTTAACCCACTGAGCCACCCAGGCACCCCGAGGGGCACCATGTTTATCTAGTGTTCCGAGCTATCTGGCCCCACCTTACTCAACCACAGGTACCCTGGCCTCTTGTCCCTACCTCTCAAAGGCCTCTCCCCTGGCCTTCAACCTCTGGTGTTTACTTTCTGCCTCGCCTTCATTCCCTCTTCTCTCTTTGGCCCATTGTACTTGCTCCCAGCATGGGGTCTGTGCGGCACTTTTGCTGTGAAACAAAACTTTTGGAGTGAACCTTGCAGTTCCCATAAACAGCCTCTTCTTGTTGACTTCCCAATGTGGACGCTCTCCCATAACATTCGCGGTGACCCTGTACCACATTGAATTTTCTAGCTCTTTCGAGTTGCTTCATTTTAAACAAGATTTTATTTATTTATTTGAGAGTTCGAACACAAGCAGGAGGAGCAGCAGAGGGAGAGGGAGAAGCAGACTCCCTGCTCAGTTGTTCCCTCCCTCAGCAGGGAGCCCGATGCAAGGCTCAGTCTCTGGACCCTGAGATCATGACCTGAATCAAAGGCAGCCACTTAACTGATAGAGCCACCAGG
>NC_081575.1:31544949-31565947 GCF_022355385.1 Mustela nigripes
CCCCCCCCCCCCCCCCCCCCCCCCCGTCTCCAAATAGCCCAGTACCTTGTGAGGACCACATGGTCCTTGGAATAACAAAACAGATTAACAATTCATCACATAGTAATCTAATTTTAAACAATCTTATTTTTGCCCCCTCTTTTCAATATCTTCTTTCTGATGCCAAGATCATTTCCTGATGAAGTCTTCACTCTCCTGGCTGGTGTTTTAATCCCTGCTGTCCTGAAACCCTGTGCCGTTCGGATGACAAAGCCATCCAGACAACCTCATGCTGCATCGTTAATTTCTCATATTCATTTCAAACCATTCTCTTTTCGAGACTCTGGGAAGGCATGAATTCTATTTTTTTGTGTCGAACCTGGATGTTTCTTCCCTAAGGAAACTTGGTATTCCTGAATGCTGCTTTCTGAAGTCCGGTTTGCGTTGAGAATTTCAATGAGAGGGCTTCTGAAAATGAAGAACAGACTAGCTGTTCTTGGCCTGTTTAGAATTGATGATGTTTAACACTTCTTAAAGAACAATAGAAAGGTGGAACTTACCAAGGGAAATGGTTTGCTTTTGATCTTGCTGGCAGTTTCAGAGACTCTGAGCTGGTGAGTCTGGCTCATTGGAATCACTAAATATTCACTCCATCCATTCCTCTCGATGCCAATTACCATTTGTCTAGGTTAGCTCATTGTCTTCCTTCCTGCCTGCTGTCTTGTCCCTCTCAATTCTAACTACCGGGGAGTCACCAGTCTGGTATTCCCAAAACACAACTCTGGGTCACCCCCTGCTTCAAAGCTGTCAATAGCTCTTCTATGCCTACAAGGTAAGTAGAAAGCCTCCACGGTCTGTCCTCTTTTGCTTCCCAGCTTGGCACTTGTCACCTCTTCCTACTCTAGTGATGCCGGGTGCTTCTAACAGAGTCCCACTGTTTGTGCCATTTAGGATCTTCCCTTCGATCTGAAGGACTCCTCTGTGTGTTTTTAATTCAGATTAGTCATTTATGATTCATCTCATGCCCCTTCTCTCCTTTGCTACTTGGCTGGTCTCCACCCACCTTTAGGGTCTCTGCACTCACCATGAATTGACTGCGTGCCTATTGAGGCTAGTGTGTGTGTGTGAGGCAGTGTAGCAAGGTTTTTTGTTTTTGTTTTTTTAAGGTTATATTTATTTATTTGAGAGTGAGCATGAGTTGTTGGTGGGGGGGTGGAGGGCCAGAGAGTGAGGGAGAAGCAGACTCACCACTAAGCAGGGAGCCGAAGGTGAGGCTCAATCCCAGGACCCTGAGATCATGAACCTGAGCCTTAACTGACTGAGCCACCCAGGTGCGCCACCCCCACCGCACCCCGCCCACCCCCTGTATAGCACAGTTCTTAAATGCACAGTCTCTGTGGCCAAACTGGCTGGTATAAATCCTGGCTCCACCATTTACGAGTTATAATATCTTGAGCCAGTTACTCAACCTCTGTATTCCTCAGTTTCCTCATCTGTAAAATGGGAATAACAGTGCCTTCTTTGGGGGAATTGCCGTAACGGTGAAATTAGTTAATATGTAGGCAGCGTTCAGAATGCTTTCTGGAATCATGCAAGGACTTGACAGACATTTAATTGTATGATTATTGGTCCACCCGGGACCCAACACAATCACTAGCCCAAGCAACAGATGGAGTACAGGCTCCATTGATGGAATGTGGCATCTTTTTTAATTGAAATTCCCATAACATGAAATTAACCTTTTGAAAGTGTCCCATTCAGTGGTATTTAGTACATTCACAGTGCTGTAAAACCATTATCTCTGTCCAGTTCAAAAACCTTTCCATCACCCCAAAAGGAAATCTCACAACCACACACCCTCGAAGCAGTCGCTCCTTGTGCCCCGTCCCTCTGGCTGTCATGTGAATAAACTTGCCCACGTACACGTACGTCCTGCAGAGGGTACCACAAAAAGGTGTTGGAGCAAGAGCGAATACAAATGGAGTTGTGCTTCAGAAATGCAACATTCATAACAGATGAGCCATCGGGATTTTTGGCTTCTCCCCCACCAGGCTGGTCAGGTCTCCTGAAAGGATTTTCTCGGGCCACCAGTGTGGGCACCGAGTGTTCTGCTGTCCTTGACTCTAAATAATACAAGATTTCTTTGAAGGGGCACAAAAGTAACCATTTTCCTTCCATCGGGGACTTTAGCAAGAGCGCCTTCCACATTGTATAAGACGTGTTTAATGCAGTCTGGCCTTTTGAAGGCCACCATCTGAAGTAGGTACTGACAAGAGAGAAGAGTCTAGAGCAGGTGCTGTTGACAGCAGCGTTCCTGGGCGCCGTCCCTGGCTCAGTGACTCCCGAGTGACATTGGGTCCCTGTTGAAAGAGCCATTCACGCAGTCGGCTGCCCACCAGCTCAGGCCATGCATATTCATAGTTGAGAACAACACTGCCTTAATAAAGGACTTTTTGACACTTATCAGGACCTAGCCACAGCTATTGATTTCTTCGTCTTTGCATTGCCAGCTGCTGCCACTTTTCTGACCCTTTCAAATCCAGTTCCACTCGTACATTGAGACCGTTTCCTGCCTGGTCCGGGCTGTGTGTGTGTGTGTGTGTGTGAGTGAAAGACCTCTGGTAATGAAGCTCTATCCCAGTATCAGGCTTGTATGGTCCTTGTAGATAATGTGATTCCTAGGATTTTTTTTTTCCCCCATCAGACCTCCTAGAATTCAGATGCTAGCGTTCTACCTGTTCCCTCCGCTTTGACCTTCTAGATAACTGAACCTCGATTTACTTTTGTTGATTTTGGCAACTACAAGGGATTTCTCTCTAAGCCCGCTGTCCCTAGCCTCAAACCACTGCCTGGCTCTTTCATTGTCCTTAAAGTCCTGACTTTGGCCCAGCCCGTACCCTAACGAGAGCATGCCTTTGAGATTTACATTTGACGGGTGATAATGTGCCGTTCACATTAAAGTCGTATTTGCTTTAAAGTAGGTTATACAGATCAGAGTGTATATATGAGGGATAAAAAAAATCAAAGAAATTTATTGTGTGTGAAGGGTAGTATCATTTAAAAATCTATTATCAGATTCACTTTTATTTTCTAATTATGTAGGGTGATAAAATTCAATCAGCACTTTTATTTAATGTCTCATTCGAGGAAGCTTTTTTTTTTTTTTCCAACTAATATAATGGATAGATTTCAGACCAAAGGGATTTTTTAGACCCTGAAAAAAATCGACCCTTTTTCTTAATTAGATGAGGAGCCCTGTAAAACTCCTGTTGGAGCTTCAGGGCAGTGGGGATTTGCCTGCCCTGGTGGCTGGCTGTTGTGCAAAATACATGAAAAGCGAAAAGCCAGAGCTGCCTTTGTATTGTACACTTCAGATCTGGTCAGGGTCCTTAGTTCTGCATGATTTATGTTGGGGAGAAAAATCCCTCTCTTCTGCAGACAGGCCAGAAAACGAGAGTGGGGGGGATACAGAGAGTAGCCGTGGGCAGGCAGAGAGAGAGAGAGGAGGGACACCGGTCAGGCCCCCACGCTGGCTGATTTTACCGGGTTTGGTCAGCTGGACTGTGACTGCAGTTGGCTCTCGTGGGTCACACAGGTGCTGAATCTCCTTCCCCACCGGTGAGGTTACGATGGAACTGTCAGGGAGGGAGGGGCACAGCTTAGGGACTGCCTACATTTCATTTCATCCTCTGCCCCTTTCTGGGATGGCTGGTCACCCTCCACTCTGGGGAGGCTGCCAAGCTACGCTGGGCTTCTGTTTCCCCACCTATAGAATGATAGATCAGTGGCGTCATCTACCCCAGGTAGAATATGTGGGATAAAGCAGGTGCACAATGCATTTTAGCTGGTGGGCCTCTAATCATTATACCACTGCTATGGGATGTCGTGTGTTGTGTAGGGACTGAACTGTGAGTCAGGTATCAGAATCACTGGGTATCTATTCTGGGTGCAGCAAATCCCAGTGATTTGACATGGGATCAGTTGCTTAACCTTGGGGCCTCATTTATCTCATCCGTCAAATGGGCTGAATAGTACTACCTGACTCACAGGGTGCTTGGGAGACGTGAATGAAAGAATACACATAAAGCAGCTAACGTGTAGGGCCTGGCACACAGCATGCAAGTGTTAGGTGCTATTTTAATTATCACTCATGAAACTGTCATAATTAGGCATGCCTTGTGATGTTATTTCCAGTGTAACAAGTCAGGGGTTCCCAGGGGTTCCTGCCTGAGTCTCAGAGCTCTCTATTGTTTGCTTTCTTGGGGCTGTAACAGGAAGATTCTTTGTTAGGATGTTAAGTACAAAGGGAGGCATGAAGAAAGAAAACCTCATGAGGAGTAAGGTTTTATGCAGCCTGGGTTCTATTAGCTGGAGTTACTTTTGTTTAAATGGCTTCTGAGAATTGTATGGATATATATATATACACATATATGTGTGTGTATATATATGTACACATATACACATGTATGTATATTGTACATATACATATATGTGTGCATATGTATATATATGGTGTATGTGTGTATGTATGTAATAATATATAGTTAACATTATCTCCCCCAAATGTATATTTTTATGAGCACTCTGTGGAGCTACAATTCACATGCTATAAAATTCATTTTTCTGGAACTATAAAATCCAGTGGTTTTTAGTATATTCACATTGTTGATCAACCAGCATCACTCATTTGAGAAGGTTTTTTTTTTTTTTTTTTTTTAAATCACTCCTCCTCCCCACCTCCAAGAATCCCAAACTCTCCTCAGCGATCTCTCCTTGTTCCCCATCACCCCGCCAGCCCTAGTCAACTGCCAATCTACTTTCTGTCTCTATGGGCTTGCCTATTCTGGATGTGTCATTCTTTCATTCATTTATTAGTTTTTTAAATAGCTTACATAATCTCCACCCAATGTGGGGCTTGAACTCTCCACCTAGAGATCGAGAGTCGTAGGTTCTACCGACCAATGTCTGTATGATGAACCGTGTGAAACCTCCCACTGGTTCCCCGTGCTACATGGAAAGTCTGTGCTTCTCTTCCCTGCCCCTTCTGGAAGGGGTGCTCTGGAGTGCGAGGGTGACAGGGTGTGGCACATGGTTGGAGTGGCTACCAGAGGGGTTCAGGGATCATAACCATATTAGCTATTGGCTCTTATTGTCCGCCAGCAGTCACAGACATTATAGACCTGCCCAGTCGCTTCTATCTTATTCACAGCTCTGAGAAGAGTCATAGTCCCTTAGACACAGACATGCAAAAAAATCTTACAGCTTCATGTTTGCACACAGATGGGCAGTGTCTTTGGCCACAGAGAGCCCTGCACAGAGGGCTAGCTTCCAAATGTTGCTTTGCCTTCTACACCTTATCAGTTCTGATGGTGGGGCCATTTGCTACGCCTCGAGAGCCCTCACTGACTGTGCATAAAGGAGTAGGCCAGTGACAAGTGTCTAAGTCAGGTTAACGTGGATTAAGGTAATTCTAAAAATGTGACATTTGGTATGGTGGGGAAATGTTGCTGGTATGTGCATGGGATGGGTCCTTTGGCCCTTTCTTCCTCAGTTTACTCCTCTGCAAAATGGCATCATAGTATGTATCGGAAAGGGTAAGGCTGAGGATACTTGGGTTTACTTGAACAGAACTTCTTACTTTGTGTAGCCCTTAATCATCTTTGACTTTGGACTCAGACACAGGTTTGAATCATGGCTTCATGACTTACTAGGTGTGACCTTGGGTGAACCCTTTGTTTTTGGCTTCTGTCTAGGAACAGTTACACTTGATAGAGCTTTTGAGAGGTTTAAAGTAGATATTTTCTAAAGCATCTTGCCCCAGGGTGCCTGGGTGGCTCAGTTGGTTAAGTGTCTGCCTTTCGCTCAGATCATGATCTTGGAGCCCTGCATCAGGCTCCCTGCTCAGTGGGGGCATCTGTTTCTCCTTCTCCCTCTGCCTCTCCCCCTACTTGTGTTCTCTCTCTTGCTCTCTCTCAAATAAACAAGTAAAATCTTAAAAAAAAAAAAAAAAAAAAAAAAAGCATCTCAGCCCATGGGAGTGCTGTCAGTAAAAAGGCAAGTATGTCTTTACTTAGCACGTTTACAGCAGTCCACACGAGCTCCTTGTCCTCTTGTCGTGCACAGAATAAAGTCCTTCTCTCCATCGCCTCGAGAGTCCTGCACAGTCTCGCTCTGCCTACTTAACTGATCTCCTCTCCCTTATTTGCTTCGTTATAGCCATTTTGGCCTTTTTATTCCTCAGCCAGATCAAGCTCTTTTTTGCCTCAGCGTCTTTGCATTTGCCCTTTGCTCTCTTTTTGTCTCTGGACCTTCTCAAGTTGGTGGCTCTCCCTTGTCATTTAGGTTTCAGTTCTAGCATTACCTGCTCAGAGATGCTTTTCTCAACCACCCAGTAAGTTTCCCCTTCTGTGATTTATCCCGCTCTAGTATCCTGTTTTATTTTCTTTGTATATTTATTGCTAACTGAAATGACTGTCTTTGACTTTTGTGTTTATTGTCAGTTTCCCCTCGGGAAGATAAGCTCCATGAGTGCAGCCACTGCGTGTGTTTCACTCATTGTTGTATCACGGCAACTAGAACAGGTCTTTTGGGGAATAGTAGAAGAAATATCCGTTGGCTGGCTCTCTGGATAGATATGGCAAAGATCTTCACTCTGTATTTTGGAATTGTCATTATGGCCAAGTGTGGTATCCCATCGTGGTATGGAATGGTCTGTGGATTACGTGGCAGTGGCTTATTAGAACACGTTATGTCTCTGGCTGGAAAGGAATCAGGATGCACTGTCCCCTAGGTAGCATTTCCCATTACAGGCTGCATCAGATGCGTTAAATTCTGCTTTGTATTTTGGTAACAACATGTAAGGTAATTTTTTTTTTTTAATATTGAATCCCCCAGCCAATTTCCTATGCCTCACCTTGAATGTAGATAGGGCTTTGGAGTTCTTAGTTCAGTTGAGCAGGCTCCAGGAGGCATTAGGAATATTAGACACCTGGCTTGAGAAGTAATGATGAGCCAGAGGTGGGGAGAGAGTCTGCATGTAGCCTTCTGGGTGCAGGTGGTGAGTTTGCCGGCATAAATGAGCAAAGTCCATAGAGGAGACTGGGCTGGACAATTTTATAGTCTATGGGAGGATATTCAGAAAATAATTGAAGGTCTCTGGAAAAATAAGCAGTGCCATTCTGCTGTTCTTACAGAATCAACCGAGGCAGTGTGTCTTTGAGACACTTGGTTGGCTTATTTTGTTTTCTGTTTTTTGGGGGGGGGGGCGGGGAAGGGAGGGAGGGGTTTGAAACTATGAAGCAGGAAAGCAACTGAACACAAACCGAGATGTGGTGATCTCTGTGGACCGGGTCTCCCTGAATCCCTCTCACCAAGTGGGGAGCTTGGAATTCTCCCCAGAACCTCCCTCATCCATCTCCTGTCACAAATTCTTAGGGCTTGTGCTTGCTGGCTCGTCTTTCAAAGCCCCCAGAATCAGTGTGATGACAAGTTGGAAGAGTGAAGAGCTGAACTAGAGGGGAGCCCATCTGGTGCTGGTACTACTAAAGGCGGGGTCTTGGGCTGTAGAGATTGTGAGGTACAGAGTTGGGTCTTTTATAAACCCCCCGGGGGTTTCTGATGCAGAGCTTTTTCAAGTATACTTAGAGAAACACTGATTTAGTGTCTTCACCTTACCAAGTTTTGGCATTTTAGCCGAGGCCAAACCTTACCCCTCTCACCAGCACCCTTCCACCCCCTTCTGTCTTCCCACCTGTACAGGACCCATGAGGTATTTGCCTGGTATTTGTCAAGAGAAGGTCCCATATTGGACATTACTTCCCTCCCTTGCTACCCACGTAGAATTTTCTAGTTGGCCTTCTCTTGTCTCCTTTTGATTCCTCTTTGTCCATCCCTAAATGAGCACTAAAATGCCTTCTCGAGCCTTGTTGCTAGTGGGTTGCAATGGACTGTTCTCACCAATTGGAGGCTGCGTAGAAGGCACTAGGGGCTGAATGTTCTTCTCCCCTCAAGACTCTGGAGTGAATGCGAACCCCCAAGGTGAGATTAGAAGGTGGGGCCTTTGGGAGGCGATTAGGTCCTCGAGGTCTTAGTCCTCAGGACTGAAATGAGTGCTCTTCGAAAAGAGATCCCACAGAGCCCCTTGGTCCCTTCCACCATGTTGAGGGTACAGTGGGAAGTCTGCAGCCTGAAAGGGGGCGCTTGGATCTGACCTTGCTGGCACCCTGACTTTGGCGTTCAGCCCCCAGACCTGGAAACTCAAGCGCAGAGGATTGGTGCACATTTCTAAGCCCTTCTGCAAGCCCCTGCTGCTGTGCACAACACTTAGTTCTTGGTATCTGTGCTTGCCCCGATCTGACCCCACGGCAATAGGGGAGCTGGCATCTATTGACTCAGATAATGGAGGGTTTCACAGAGGAGATGGAATTTGAGCTCAGTCCATAAGCACAGGAAGGACAGCTCCGAAGCATTTTTCTAGCTTGTTAAATATAGATCAGGACCATTTGGGGTGAGGGGCAAGAGATGTGTTAAAAATACAGATTCCTGGGCCCCAGCCTCAGAGTTTTCAATTCCACAGATGGAAGAGTTAATTTTTTAAAAGGTTTTATTTATTTATTTGACACAGAGAGAGAGCACGTGGTTGTGCCCAAGCAGGGGGAGTGGCGGACAGAGGGAGAGGGAGAAGCAGGCTTCCTGCTAAGCAGGGAGACTGATGTGGGGGTCGTTCCTGGGACCCTGGGATCATGACCTGAGCCGAAGGCAGACACTTACCTGACTGAGCAACCCAGGTGCCCCTGAAGAACCTTAATATTAACAGTCCCCCCAACCCACTTCTTGCCCAAGGGTTTTCATCCAGGTGATTCACACACACAGCATGCTTTGGGAAATGCTGGCCTGGTCTAGCAATGGCTTTGTAAAGAGAGAAAAACAGCCTCTAAGTGGAGTGACCTGTTGGTGAACAGTATTTGTTTCTGGGGGTCCTGTAGAAGGTTCTTTCATCTCAGGTGGGCTCTGAGCCATGCTCCTTAAAGTCTCTCCTAATTTGTACTTGACTCTAAATTTAATACCCTTTTTGTGATGCTTGAAAGAGCTGTGTAATTTCATGGTCTGGCCATGACTGTTGGCATTAAAGAAATGACTGTTACTGGTACTTAATATATCTTCCCCAAGTTCTCAATGACTTTTGTGAAGCACAGTGTGCCAGGGTTCGGCTGTTTGCATAGAGAGCGCATGTGCGGAAGGCGAACACCTGTTCTCCTGGGGTGGATTCCACGGACAACGGCTTGCCTCTTCCTTCAGGCCTCCTAACTTCCCTCCCTCCTCTTGCCCCATCTGTTCTGATCATATGGAAAAGGGGACAGTAAGTACCTTTACCGCAAGTATCTTCCTCTGGTCCTCAGACCCCATGGTTCTCCAGGTGCCCTCAAGCGCTAACATTCAAGTCCGCTGCTCCTTCTTGGAACACAGGCAGGAGGAAGCGCACACCAGTTGGGGCCCCAGAGAGTATTTTAGAGGCTGAAACAGGGAAAATAATGGATGTGAATACTACTCTGAACTTCTCTGTCCATCCCTGTTTTCCTAGGGGAAGTGCACAGGAGGTGGCGGTAAGCGGGGAGATGGGGTGGTTTCCCCACCGTTGGTTAATAACCGCCTTAGTTCTTGCACGTTTTCCCTACAGTTCAGGAAGCATCATGGCATGGCAGTCAGAGGGAAAACATTATGTTTTAGCTTTATCCTGTGCCATTGTCTGCTGATTCTTTTGAGTTCAGAATGCTTAAGTAGATAGGCCACGGAAAGCTGTTACCATTCACAATGGTCTTTCCATTAGTCCAGAATAGGAACGTTCAGGCAGCGAAAGTATTTTCCAACTTTTTCTTCCCACAAGTCTGGGAGGCGTTGGACAGTGTTTGGGAGAGTAAAGAAAGAGACGGAATCTGAAATCAGCAGGGTGAAGCAGCTCAGTGGATTGGGAGGGGGAGGGTGGCCGCTGACCCTTCCCCCCTCCACCCCCATCTGAGTGAGTGGTCAGGAGTAGGAGCTCTTTTAATTGAATTCTTTCCTGTCCCATGGGTTAGGCCTAAGCATCATCTATTCGGAGTTTGGGGTTGGGGGGAATGAGTGACCAGGCGAGTAGATTTAGCAGTTTTTTGGTATGCGAAGTGCCTTGCTAATTCTTTTGCATAAACAATGTCTAAGATCCACAGAGACTCGATTCTCTTAAGTTGCTTGTGTGCTGACTTGTTACGACACGGGAGCTACTTCTGGAAGCAGATGATGGACCCAAGCATGGGGAAGAACACTTCCAGCATATAGACTGAGTTAAGAACACTCATTTAGATTTAATAGAATAATTATTGAGATAATTATTGAGATAAATGGCGTGCCATGTTAGTAATTGAATATTGCATAAATAAGATACAGTGGCTATAATTAGAGTTCTCCAAATACCTTGGTAGATAGATTAAGAGCAGTCAGTGAGCCTCAAAGTATTTTACCAAAGGTCATATTTCATGAAATCTATAAGATGTCCCAGATTGCAAATAACCATTACTTTGTCTCTAGGATATGTATAGTAAATAGAATTATGGTCTTGATGGTGCCCCCTTTTTCTCAATTGGTCTAATGAGGTCTATCTGCTAACAACATGTTCCGGACATTGATTTGTGTGTTGACCAGTACGAGGTTCTATGGAAAATTGATATTTTATGGTATTGAAGGTTAACGGAGTTAGAGTAAACCCTGGCTGGATGCCCTCAACATGGAACTTAGGGTCTGTGGCTATTAAATGGTCTAGAACTTTCTTCACCTTATGTTGGTTGCTAGGATATTAGATAACATAGCACATTAATAACTGTTAGGAGAATTCTGCATAATACACGGAAGCCTTTATAACCTCCAAATGTGTTTGACCTGAGCAACCGTGGTCTATGGTGAAACAGCCAGCCTTGGAGTCAAAACCAAGCTGTGCCTGTTGCTACCTTTCTGAGCCTGAGCAAGGTACTTTGCCTCTCTGTTTCTCAGTTGTCTCACCTGCAAAATGAGGGCAACAGTGATACCTACTTCTCAGAGCCCATGTTGGGGAGGGGACAAATCAAATAGGGCCCATGAGCGTGCCTGAGGCCAGCAGAAGCCCCATCCGTGTTTCCTCTTCTTTCTTAATTTTTTTTTAAAGATTGTATTTATCTGAGAGCGAGAGTGAGTGAGAGAGCTAGCATAAGCAGGGGTGGAGAGAGGCAGAGGAAGAAGCCAACTTTCCGCTGAGCAGGGAGCTGGATGTGGGGCTTGACCACGACCTGAATGGAGGGCAGATGCTTAACCTACTGAGCCACCCAGGCACCCCAGTGTTTCCGTTTATTTTGCAAATGCAAACCTATTTGCAAACAAGTGGTTTAATTCATTGACTTGATGGGTTTAGAATCAGATACTAACCTTATTCAAATTGACCTGTTTGAATCCATAGTTATCTTTTCCATATGGTCCCAGTGTCTTAAGAGTGTAAACCTGGGTGTCCTGCTTTCGTGTCATGTCTGGCCCACTATGTGGCATGTAGGTCAGTTTATATATTCTCTGTGATTTAGTTTCCTCACCTGTAATCTGGAATAATCCTACTTCCCGCCCCACAGGACAGTCTTAAAGATCCTATCGTATGTGTAACTTGCTTGCACAGCCCCTGTCCAAATCAGTCACCCAGTTCATGTTAGCTCTCGATCTTGCTTTGAAGTTAGAGGCACACAGTGGGCTTATGCAGCTCATATACAACTAGGCTGATGGTTTTGGGGGAGCTTCTAATGGTATGGGCCATGGAGCTTCTAGTGTGTTTGTCTGCCGTATTCAGTCTCATTTCTCACGTAGCATTTGGTACCTGGAAGTCTTTATCATGATTACAAAATTATAAGGCCTGTTCATTTATTCAGGCACTCCACAACAAATGGTCATTGGGCATGTAGTATGACAAAATTTGCTGGTACTAGATAGACAGCTGTGAACAAAGTGGTCCTGGATCTCCTTCTAGTGGAGTTGGTAGTTTTGGTCCTTTGTGGAGTTCTACCCTTTGTAAAGTTTTTCCGGCGAGATAAACACAACACCAGGCAAAGTGGGTGCAAGGCAAGATTTATTAAAAACACTCTCTGGTGAAGTTTCAGGGCTCAGGAGAAGGGGAGCCAGGAAAGTTGCGCCGGGAGGAGGTGGGCATCCTCAGGCAAGGTTCCGCGACTCTGGAAAGCAGAGTGGCGGAAGTCGCACCCAAGGCAGGGAGAAGGGGGCTTTTAAGGGACCTCGAGGGGAGTTCAGGGGTGTTTTGGCAAGTTTCCCTTATTTGTATATTTCGCCTGCTCGTCGGGGTCCCATTGGTCCACTGGGAGCCTGGGGTGGGGGTCTCAGATTCCCGCTTGTCAGGGTCCCATTGGTCCATGGGAGCCCGGGGCGGGAGGGTTTTCAGATTCCTGCTTGGGTCCTTGTTCTCCTGTCCGAGCTCAGGTTTTGTGTTGGGGACTTTGGCCATCTTAAGTAGCCCTTTCTTTCTGCCAAGCCCAACACTCTTGGTGCTAGGGAAACATGAACTACGGCCTTGACAGGTTTACAGTCCAGTCACACCCCCATCTATCCTTTTTGGAGTGAGACAATATAACTGGAAAAATAATCTAGTCTAGGTGGGTTGATCAGGCATAGGTACATAAAAATAAATAAAAGGATGGTGTGGTCGAGTCCCGTGGGAGTGACACAGATTATGCTAGAAGAGTTCAGTGGAAGAAATGATCAGGGAGGGCGATTGATGATCTAATAGGTTACAGGATGATGATGGGGGCGGGGCTGGCACACAGAACAGGGGGCCGGATTTTATAGTGCAAGCCAGACTCAGATATCTGGGAACCAAAAGGATTGTAAATAATGAGGAAAGGCAAGGAGGCAGAAATGTGTGTGACGAGTTTTAGGGAGCACAGACTCCTTTGACCAAAGTTATATGTGGTTGGCATCATATAGTCGAAGCACATAGGAAGTCTATCTTAGACTTGACTGTTAGCATCCAGAATCATCAAAATTGTTCCCCTATCTAAACTGGAAGATGATGTGTACAAAGTGACATTTTTGGAAGCTGGAGATGGCAGGATTCGTACTGCGTTAGTGGGTCTATATTTGAATTGATTTATCAGTAACAATTGTACCATTACCTATCCAAGACGGGGAGGACTTTGGTGGTAACGGTTCTAAGGCATGAAGTGTTTCAGCAACAGCACCTCCCCAGTCTTAGTCTAAAGAATTAATTAGACAATGGTGTCAAGATGTATGTCCAGAAATGTTTCTCCCGGCATCTTTAACATCCTTTAAATCAAACATCAGAGATGTGGGGGTGCCTGGGTAGTTCAGTTGGTCCAGTGTCCGGTTTTTGACTTCAGCTCAGGTCCTGATCTCACGGTGGCAAGTTTGAGCCCCACGTCGGGCTCTGCAGTGGGTGAGGAGCCTGCTTGGGCTTTTCTCTCTCTCTCTTCCCCTCCTCCTTTCATATCCCCCAATCATAAAAAGATTCTACAAAGTTTTCCTTGCCAATTGTTTAGTTTCTTTTAGCATTAAAGATTTTAATCCAGTGGCAGTCTACTTTTATGAAACTTGTCAAGTGGGGATCTAATTAAAAAATGTTCTCCATAGAGTGAACCAATAGTCTCAGAACCATTTGCTGACTAGTCCCCTATATTCCATTATTTGTAATGGTAACTTCCTTATAGATGAAGTTTCTGTAGATTTTGGGTTTGTTTCTGTGCTCCATCTTGGGTTACCCTGGTCCATTTGTCAACCCCTGTTGACAATATTTCAGTGTTTTAATTACTAAAGCTTTTCTTTCTTTAATATTTTATTTATTTGACAGAGAGACACAGCAAGAGAAGGAACATAAGCAGAGGGAGAGGGGAGAAGCAGGCTCCCCACTGAGCAGGGAGCCCGATGTGGGGCTCCGTCCCAGGACCCTGGGATCATGACCTGAGCTGAAGGCAGATGCTTAATGACTGAGCCACCCAGGCACCCCTAATTACTAAAGCTTTGAAATAATAAGTTTGGTCTTTATTAAAGGGACTCTCTCCACTTTGTTTCCCTTTAAAATTTTCCTGGCCCTCTGCTCTTTCATTTGAATTTTAGGATTAGCTATCAAGTTCCACGAAAACTCAGTCTGGGGATTTTGATGGCAATTGTATCGAATTTATATGCTCTTTAGGGGGAAAGTAAGATCGTTAGGATAGTATGCTTGGCCATCCATGGTCACGTTTTATTTATTTGCTTAGCAAAGCTAAGTGTACTGTCAGTGAAGTTTTATAATTTCTTTTAGAAAAGTATGTTATTTATAACTACCTTACACTTTGTCATTACCATTGCAAAGAGTATTTTTTAAAAATTTCTTTTTTAAAAATAAAAAGAAATTATTTTTAAGGAATTTCTTCACTCAACGCAGGGCTCAAACCTGTAACCCCAAGATCAAGGGTCACATGCTCCACCGAATGAACCAGCCATGTGCTCTTAAAAATTTGCTTTCTAGTTTCTGTTTGCTAATGTATAAGGATGCCCCTTTATTTATTTATTTTTGAGAAGGGGGGAGGGACAGTGAGAGAAGGAGAGAGAGAGAATCTTTTATTTTTAATTTTTCTTTTTTTTAGATTTTTATTTATTTATTTGACAGAGATCACAAGTAGGCAGAGAGGCAGGCAGAGAGGGAGGGGGAAGCAGGCTCCCTGTTGAGCAGAGAGCCCGATGCGGGGCTCGATCCCAGGACCCTGGGATCATGACCTGAGCCGAAGGTAACCCACTGAGCCACCTAGGTGCCCCGGAGAGAGAGAATCTTAAGCAGGCTCCATGCTCAGCAAGGAGTCTGACCCAGGGCTTGATCTCATGACCCTGAGATGATGACAGATGAAATCCAGAGTCCAGTGGTTAACCGAGTGAGCCACCCAGGTGCCCCTGCATGGGACCCATTAATTGCGTGGCTTTCTCCAATACCATGCTGTCTTGATTACTGTAGATGTATGGTAAGTTTTCTCTACCAGGCCTCCACCATTGTTCTTCCTTTGAATAATTGGTTTTCCTCTTCTAGTTGTTTTGCCATCCCATCCAGATTTTACCATGATCTGGTCGTGAATGCTTATTGTATTCGTTTGTCTGTGGTTTCTCTTGTAGAATTGTCATAGATAGTCCTATCATTGCAGATCGTTGAGCACTGTGGTCAAAAAAGAATTCTCGAGATATTTTACGGGGCAACTTAGTTTGTTCAGGTAGCACGGAGACAGCACCCATGCACAGCTAGAGCTGCGCTCTTGCTGTATGAAGCTGGTGGTTATGTGCTTAATGATCATGGGGTAAGGGACGTGTAGGGAGGATTAGATTATAAATTTCTTCTTTGAATTTCTACTTGTAAAACTGCTTCTGCAAGATTTCTCTGGTGCTTATTGAGCTCAATATTAACTATCGATGAGACGTACAGGCAGTCGTGAAAACCTTTAAGAATGTAGCAGACAGTACACATTTGATCCTTAATTGGAACTCTGCAGGCTATATGTCAGCCTTCTGGGCTAAAGAGAAACATTTTTCTGCTTCTAACCCTCTTCAGTATCATATGCAAGGGTAAATAGTTTTGCTTCTTTCCCAACTTGTAAGCCTTTTTATTTTCTTATTGCACCCTTAGGGTCCTCTAGCAAAGTACTAAGTGGAAGTATAAGTAGAGGACATCTATGTCTTGTTTCTAAATTTAAAATGAATGCTTCGAATGTTATCCTAATATTAAATGTGGCATTTGGTAGACATCTTTTATTGGGCTAAGGAAGTTTACTTCTGTTTCTAGTTCAGTACAACTTTTGATTTTTTTTTCTTCCCACAAAATAATACTTTTAGCTTTTCTGTGACTGTATGCAGATTTTTATCTTGTCTACCATTTTGATGAAGGTATAGTCTTTCGATGGTGCCAGGTTTATCCTGACATCTCATTTTTCAACCCCTTTCCTTGTATGAGCCATGACCTTGTCTTCTATGTATATATGTGACCATTAAAATTCAAGATTGTAGTTAAGGGATGCCAACAGGTAGCTTTATGGCTGTGCTAGCATCAGGTCATATGCTCACTGCCCTGGTTTTTCAGATTTCTCTTTATTCTTGGTCTTCGGTGATTTTTTTTTTTTTTTCTTACTGAAATGAGAGTTCAGCTAAGCATTTAAAAGCTTGACTTGTAAATAAAATTTCTCATTTCTAGATAAGATACAGCAAGAAGGTTTTGGGGGTTCCTAGTCCTGCTACATTTCTAAAACCTGAAGGTTTTTACCTTGTTTCTAAGTAGGAAAAAAAAAAAAAGGAAACAACCCCACTCTTCTTCTAATGGGTTAACCGATGGCTTGCAAATGTTTGGCACTCAATAGATATTTGTTGAAGAAATCCGTGTTTTTTGAGCACTTTATGATTCACAGCTCATGGGGGGAGGAAGAGAAAGAAAGAAACAAAGGCACCAAGATTTTGAGCCCAGGAGAGTGATGATACCACCAACAGACAAGGGAGAAGGCTAGAAGGAGTGCTGATTTATGGAAGAAGGAGTTTGGATTCAGTTATATTGAGCTAGGCGCGTGTGTGTGTGTGTGTGTGTGTGTGTGTGTGTGTGTGTGTGTGTTTATTGAGATGGTAGAAGCACTTGCCAGTTGAGATTCGTGGCTTGGTATGTGGGAATTAGGCTCTGGAGAAAGGGCAGGTCTGGGTGTATAAATTAGGGATTTATTTACAATAAGGTGGTGGTTGGAACTATGACATTAGCTGCTGTCACTGAGGTAGAAAGTAAGTAGAGGGAGTTTAAGATTGGTCTTTGATTCCAGTGGAAAGAGAAAAGCACCACCAGCTATGGTCAAAGAAATAGAATGTAGACAGGGTAGTATCATCAATGATGTGGAAGGAGAAAGATTTGAAGGAGGGAAGGTTTAAGAAGTGGGTCCACAGATTCAGATACCGAATCAAGAACCCAAAACTCAAAACTCCGGAGAATGGCTTTATCCCACCAGTATTTATAACCCTATGGGCATAAGTATGTTCAATAATTCTCTCTACCTATGATAATAATTTACCTCTTGAGTCTAGTCAGAGAATCATAAAGAATGGTTCAAGTTATGATTTCTTGTCCACATGTGTACATTTTTGTTTATGCCTCCATGTAATACACATAAACACATCTTTGAAAGTACATCTTGTTATAAACAGCTCTAAATGTGGCTGTAGAAAACCACTTACAGGTTTTCTGCTATTGAAAAGCCACAGTATACTGCTTAATATTTTTTAAAAAATTGTTCAGAGAAAAAGGACTTGGCCCCTTAAAAACTTTAAATGGATTAGGACGAAGCATTAAGTCTGTTACATAAGTTTCTAAGGAAACCAACCGTGTGTTAATGCCAGCTAAAAGTCACTGGAGGCCTGCTGTGAACATGGGCCGGGTGTGACTGTAATCTTCTCCCTGTGTCCCCCCCCCACCTTTTCTTCCTGCTTAACAAGGAAGGAGAATTTGGAGGCTAGAAACTTGGAAAGAAAAATAGGACTTTTGTAGAAGGATTGTAAACTTGCAATTACAGGTCTGACCTGCCAGTGAACGAAAGCTGTTTGAAAGAGCTTTTTGTGATAAGCTGCTCCAAAACTTTAAAGGGCTAGAACCATATAGAGGAGATCTATATACTATATATTGTTTGAAAGAGCTTTTTGTGATAAGCTGCTCCAAAACTTTAAAGGGCTAGAACCATATAGAGGAGATCTATATACTATATATTCTTGTAAATTTGTAACTCTTAAAAAAAATTCCGGGGGAGTTAGAGTCATTGTTTACATAGGAGTGAAATGAACAACTGAAATTGAACTCTAACCACAATGGCTGGTCCTTCGCCAGGGTCGCCTCATTTAGGAAGTGTTAAAGTGTTCATATACCATTGCCTCCTGGCTTCAACCTTGGCTCTATTCTGTGGAGCAAACCATCCTGACCCTCTCTGGGAAAGTGCCCTGCTATATCCTACTTTATTGGCTTCTGCCAGTGCTCCAATGACTGTCATTTTCCCAAGAGGGCTCGATTGGGGCTGTGTGAGGCTCCTCATCGATGCTGTATACACACCTGGACTCAAAACCAGCCTTCTCTGATCTCTTGGCTAAGTGGAACAGTGAGATTGTTGAGATTTAAGGGTAGAATTTAGTCAGAGATTGTAGTACAGAGCCCAAACCCTCCTTATGCACAGATAGAGTAGGTGTTCAGTTAAATGGTATGATTTGGACATGCCCCCGCTCTACCTTACCCTTAAAAGATCCTCCTCCTGAGACTGTCCCAGTGCCTGGTTTTCTACTGTGGAGGATGGATTCCTGTAGTTTAAGGCTTTCTCTCTACAAAATATGAATGTTGGTGCACAGCACAGTGCTGAGACACTTAGTAGAATCTACCCCAGATATTAGTCGAATGACTAAGCAAATTGGAGAGTTATCTCCTAACCTGATTCATGAAGAAGTACGATTATGGAGGACTAGGTTCCCAGATGACTCACCCATTAAAAACAGTGCTTCTCAAACTTGAATGTATATAATGATCACCTAAGGATTTTGTTTAAAGACTGATTCTGGGGGTGCGCCTGCCTGGCTCAGTCAGTAAAACATGAAACTCTGGGAGTCAGGGTTGTAAGTTGGAGCCACACATTGGGTGTAGAGATTACGTAAAACTAAATCTTTAAAAAAGAAAAAGACAGGGTGCCTGGGTGGCTCAGTGGGTTGAGCCTCTGCCTTCGGCACAGGTCATGATCTCAGGGCCCTGGGATTGAGCCCCGCATGGGGCTCTCTGCTCAGCAGGGAGCCTGCTTCCCCCTCTCTCTGCCTGCCTCTCTGCCTGCTTGTGATCTATGTCTGTCAAATAAATAAATAAAATCTTTAAAAAAAAATAAACTGTTAAAAAAAAAAGACATTCTAGGGCTGGACAAGACCTGAGAGTCTGCATTTCTAATAAGTCCTTAGATGGTGCCCTTCCTACATCACAGTTTTTGACTAGTCAGGACTTAGAAGGCCTTACTTGGGGTAGAGTTTCCCAACTTGCCTGGTCATTGGATCTCTCAGGGAATTTGTTAAATGATGGAAAACAGAATCTCTAGGGTATAGCCTTGGGAACTGTATTTCGAACAGGTCCTTCAGGTGATTTGCATGATTGGAAAAATCCTTGTAGGAGGAATGGGGTATATAGGCTTACAAATGCTTGGGCATTGTGGTCGTCCATGTGTCTTTTAGGAGTAGATTAGAAAACACAGTTTAATTTCCTTTAGAGCCATTCCTATACATGGCCCAGATTTAAATGAGAAACTATTTGATTCTCCTCCCGCCCCTGCCAATAGGTAGCCTTGGCACCACTTTATTTTTTAAATTTCGTTCACTTATTTGAGAGAGACCAAGAGAGTGTGGAGTGGGGAGGGTCAGAGGGAGAGGGCGAGAATCTCAAGCGGACTTCCTACTGAGTGGGGAGCCCACTACGGGGCGCGATCCCATGACTCTGAGATCACCACCTGAGCCTTAACCAACAGAGCCACCCTGGCAGCACAGAGAATTACTTGGTTTCCCAGCCCTTTGTTTTGCTCCTTGAATTCTTTTGGTTTCTTGCAAACAGCCACGTTGATGGACACATTGCTGGGTATTACTTTTAACTTCAGTTTTCTTTACTTTTGTCTTCTCTGTGACTTTTTAAGCCCTAGCCTTTTCTTCATCGGAGGGTCTTTGAAACATTGTAAAACCTTATTTTCTGGGACCGATAAGACAGAGATGGGAGGGAATCATCTATTAGGCAGAGCCGCCAGAGAGACTGTCGTTTCTTTAATATCCATCCACCGCGCCACGGGGCTGCAGGAGGCCACGTGGTGGGATGTGGTCAGCGGGCACCTCGGGCTGCTGCTCTTCTGTTTTGCTGCTAATTCAGCCTCACCAGCTATCAGGGCGAAAACTTCTCCCAGAAGACATCCCAAATGAGCTGGGCTGTAGGCGTGCAGTCCACATCAGGGGCAGATGCGAGCTAGGCAGCTCTGGGCACAGTGAGAATGTCACTGACTCGCCAGAGGCCACATTGCACGTTGGTGACATGGCCCTTCCTTATATTAAAGTTTTCTGATCTCCGATCCTGGTGCTGTAGCCTTTGGGCTATTGATGGCCCCTGTTTTTAATCTATCCTTGGGAAGGAGCTGATCTCATACTTCCGTACTTTCCAGCTCTGTCCCTGTCCCCGTTCCCCTTCACATCCGTTCTTCTGAATGTGCAGCCTGTCACAGCAGCAGCGTTTTCAAGTTATTGGAGGCTAGAAAGGGGCTTCTTGTGTGAAGACAGTAGACTGTTTTTGTCAAGCTGCCTTCCAGGGTGGAAAGCTATAGGGGACCCAGGCCTTATTCCTAGCCCTTTGTCCTCTCTGCGCTTCTTGTCCTTTGAGACACGTCGGAAGAGTCTGGCCCAGAACCTTCTGGTGAGGACACCTGCGATTTTCAGAGTCACTTGAATGGGTTGGGAGTGGCAGGTAGAGACACTTAGAATTGACTCCATTGCTAACAGGTGCGGGGACTGGCTTTCAGGGAGCTGCCTGCTACCAGGTGACTGGCGGGGTCTCCTCGAGGGCATATATGCAGTTTGGCTGCCAGGAGATCTATGATGGAATAGTTTAAGTATAGGACACACATTCTGCTTGTTACCTATCTAAATCACTCATTTAAAAAAAAGATTTTATTTATTTATTTGTCAGAGAGCACAAGCAGGGGAAGCAGCAGGCAGAGGGAGAAGCAGGCTTCTTGTGCTTGTTGCGGGACTTGATCCCAGGACCTTCGGGTCATGACCTGGGCCAAAGGCAGACGCTTAACCGACTGAGCCACCCAGGAACCCTAAAATGTCTGAGGATTCCCTGTGAGATCCAAGGTTATTTTTTATTTTTTTAAAGATTTTGTTTATTTGACAGGCAGAGAGGCAGGCACGGAGAGAGGAAGGGAAGCAGGCTCCCTGCTGAACAGAGAGCCCCATGCGGGGCTCGATCCCA